>NC_043750.1:5958555-6173555 GCF_902148845.1 Salarias fasciatus | reverse complement strand
ACGTCTGGTCACCTTAGGCTTGGAGCGGGGTCCCACTGAAAACAATGAAGACAGGGCATTGCCGCGGACAACCTGTGAGATGCGCGGTCACGTTCATGGGGGTGTGCCGTTGGGCCAAGCACTGATTGGAGTAGGAGGAGCTTAGGGGGGATGGCTTGAGGTGTGCGACTTTCAAATCTTGCAGGCTCTTCAACATCGTCTACCCTAACTTTAAAGCTAGGGTAGAAGATGTTGTCCAAAAGCACTTTTTGTCATACTGAGTGAAATGCTCCTCGCCCCCTGGGAGAAGTCAATACATTGTGTGGACGGAAAAAGGTGCGGAAAAAATCTGACAACTGTAGCGGCCAAAGGAAGGTAAAAACTCCGACCAATCGTAAGGCGCGGACTGCTCTTAAGAAACCAATCAAATCCCTTCGCCGTTCTACCAGCCCCCTGCGCGTACATTTCAATGGCGTGCCCTGGTCCTGGTTCAGTGTGTTGCCAAGGAACTCTCGGCGCTCGCGGCTCACGTGAAAAATAGAAGGAAGCGGAGCGGGTGCGCTGCGCTCTATGTGCATTGTGTGCGGGCAGTCAGAAAGGTTAATAACATTGGAGGCGATCACAAACTCCGTGCGTGAGGCGCGTGTGCGCAGCGCTTCCGCGTTCAGTGCGTTAGCTCCCAACGGGAGCTCCTCCAATGAGGTGGGAGCTGGGCGGAGCCTTGGGGAGATGCTACATTCGTGCTACATGCTAGTTTTCCAAGATCGCCAACTCTAGCTTTAAGGCCCCGTCTACATGGCAACGTTTTGAGAACCATGTCTGCACAAAAACAGCAGAAACACTGAAAACGGCATGGCTAGCATGCTCGGTCACGAGCTGATGCATTTTTATAAAGTTGCATTGGTTGTTATTCCAGTCACCATTGTGTAAACAAACAAACAAATCACTTCAAATTGCCGATGTCCCTTCTCTATATTCTAACATCATTTTCCTGTCCTGTGAGTCCATGCAGAAATGAACCGTACTCAGAGTGAGTTTGAGTTGCAGGTCAAACACATACGACATAAGACACTAATAATAACTGAACTATGAGAATTTGCTTGTGGCACTGGTGAATAAGTTGCATTTATTTCTCCAGGTCCAGATTGAACTGCAGTGTTGATAATCCTGGTTCAACAGCTGTTATTCCAAAGCCTTCTGTGAATTTGTCAACCCACGATTCTTCATTTTGGGTTGTTTTTTTTTCCCCCCATCATGAAAAGTTTCTCTGATTTTCTCCAGTTCTTCACAAGTTTCTCAAACACTGAACTCCTTCAGATGAGTATCATTTTTAATTGCATTACTGCTTAAATTTTTTGTTTTTTGATCGACTGTTACTGGAATACAGCAGATTTTTTTTTTCTTCCTGTGACGTTATCGCAGCATTTCGCTGTCATATGGTGACATCGACTGGTCCTAGATGGTATGCACCAATGTGTTTTGACAGACAAGTTATTTCCTAGTGTAAGTCACATGACCAACCAAGTAAATGGAACAGACAGAATAGAAATACTTTATTAATGTCAGAGAGTTTCTCGTGTAACTCGTAGTCCAGAAAATACGGTAATAGATTTACTATAAATCAGGTGTCAGGTCTCACTACTCGTCATCAACACATGAAATGAGTGTATCTGATGAATGAAATGATGATGCTGGTGTGTGTGTGTGTGTGTGTGTGTGTGTGTGTGTGTGTGTGTGTGTGTGTGTGTGTGTGTGTGTGTGTGTCAGGGTGGAGGCGGGTTATGCAGACAGGCAGAGAGATGTAGCGAGCTGATGTAGCGTCCAAGGTAATTAGAGGATTGCTCCCTTTTTTTGGCTCCTTCCCGCGCCAACTCAACCTGGATTAATTGATTGGCTGGTTAATGGAAGTGGAGAGGAGGAATGCAGGAGAGATGGAGGGAGGAGGAGGAGGAGGAGGAAGAGGGGTGCGCTGGTCTCAGCTAATGGGCCCAGCTTTGGTGTGTGGAGTAAGCATTCTAGTCAAAGAATCAGCACTATAAGAAAGAAGTTAAGACGGAGGGAGGGAGATCAGAGACCCTGGAGCTGAATGTGGCAAAAAGGAGAAGATTCTCATGATTTATAATGAGCTGCATCGGCGAACGAGAGAAAGCTTCCTGTGGAAATTGTTGATTTTCATCCTCAAGGTGACAGTTTTAAACACAAACCCCATAAAACTGGCATAACATATTCATTCTCATGACTCGGGCCTGGAGCATCTCATTGGCTGAGACGGAGAAAACACACAGGACTGTCTTCACAGTCAACAGACACGCTGACAGCTGGTCCGAGGGTCACATGCTGCACACACCACGACCTTGAGGTACACATTTACAAAGAAGGCCTGAAGCAGCTGCGGTTTCTCATTAAAGCAGAGGTGACTGTAGTGTTTCAGGAAATGTTCACACAACACTGAGACTCTTCATCAGTGACGAAGACGCATCGGCATCTGTATGACGATCAGGTGTGAAATTGTGAGGAATCACGTAAGAAACTGGAGAGTGGAGGAGTCTGAAAACATTGGAAAAATGGCACTTTTTAAGAGTTCAAAACTTGTCAATCGTTACACGACAATGCTTCCAGTGGAAAAGAAATATCTTTGCGTTTTTACTTCAGAAAAATGTACATTTTTGTGACAAAATTATAAAAAAGGATGTCCACCAAAAAAAAAACAACAAAAAAATGGCTGAAACACTGAAAATGTAGTAGTTTTTATGTCCAGCTATTAGTTGGCGCTGTTGCATGTTTATGTTACGAAGGTGCATTTCGTGACACACACACACACACACACACACACATCAACAATAACGAGTATAACGACATCGAGCCCAGCAGAATATGGACTGGGAGTCGTGACACTCTGGAGTTTTTATTACTGCCATCTACTTCCTTTTCGAAAAGTTGCGTTCTACCTGGTTTCCACAGAAACAGAATGGGAGCAAGTTCCACCATGCGAGCCATGTTCAAAAAGTTGTGTTTTCAGTCGGGCTGAAGCTGCATATCACAGTAATTGGTTGTTGTAGTGGTAACTGGATATTAATCTTGAGATTAAATTTCCCCTCCTGGATGACTAGACGACGTATTGTTTATTTCTTTTATGACAACTGGCTCACTTGATTAGCTAGAGAAGTTGTGGCTGACAAACATGTTGATGTCAAGGAAAAATCAATCCTAACATGAAATCAGCTGCGACAGCTTGTCGCCCCGCCGCACGAGTCTAAATGTGATTAACAGTGAGAAAAACCAGGCATTTATTCAAGCATTTTGCTGTAAAAAAAAACAAGCAAAATCCGTCAACAGCAGGTCGAGTCCAGTTAATCCAATCTGGACATTTCCGTGACCGCTCGCACAAGCGATACAAGCTGATTATAAAATCAAAATGGCGGACACTGGGATGGCGGTCTTGAAAAATAGACACACTGACTGCATTTTGGCCGTTTTCCTGTCCGCTCAGACTGGAATCTGCCAGAAAAACTAGTCCGTTGTCCGTGTTTGGAATGGTGTTCACTCTTTTGCATTACTATTGCAACAACACATCATCAGTAGGGTAAAACTAACCTGTCTCACGACGGCACATGGTGGTCCCTCGCCAGAGATTTGACTGCACTTTTAAAACAAAAAAATTGACTTCAAGTGTTTGGTCAGCTCTACCTGAAAAAGAAAAACCCGCAGTCTTCACGGCATCGTTTGATCCAAAAAGCCATAATTCAATTGTTACAATCACGATGTGACATGTGGACAATTTCAGGCGTTTCTATAAAACCCAGCCTGTTTTGGGGGAGCAGCAGCTCATACACAAACAAAAACCCAGTGCTCCTTTTACAGGATGAGATTTCTCAGGAGTGTAAAGCACGTTTGTATAAAATCATGAGCAATTACACCCAGCAGAATCCCACACAGACCAATCCCGGCTCCTGCACCTTTCAGGAGAAAACCCCAAGTGCTCGTTTCGGTGCAGCACAATGCGTGGCGGTCTGCCAGAGTGTGAGGGATCGCCAACAGGAAGGCAAGTCAAGCACGTCAAGTCCATATGTCCCAGGATGTCTAATGCCCACCGAGGGGCTGTAAGAGGCATCCACTTGGAGGAATGTTAAATTTACGAGGCAATCAGCCCAAATAAGACTGGTAAATATGCTCTGCTCGGTTTCCTCCTTTTCACTGTGTCTTCAAACGACAGCTTCCGATTGATCTTAAAAATAGCTCTGCAGTCTTTACAGGGGTCTGTTGGAATATCCACTAATTAGGGAAATGACAGCCAAGAGTTACAAGTTGACAGGAAACACTTTAGAATGGAGAGTTTAATTTTTCTGTGTAGACGAATCAAGTAAAACAGCCTCTTCTAATCTCAGTTTTCCCTTTGGCTCATAAAACGCCTTCACTCATCTTAGTTATAATCTCAAATAATTCGACATTTTCTGAGTTGCTGCTGTTGTAAAAGTCACAAAGCTTTCCTCGGTTCATTTCGCCATTCAGTAGAACTTCACACCACAAGATGGTGTCCTGAGTTATTTCAAGAAAACTGGCAGAATGAACGGTTAAAAGCGGAATTATGGCAAACTTTTTCTTTTATATTTTTTAAATTGGAGGAAGGTCCTGAATTCAAGCCCGCGCCAATCTGTATAGAGCCTGCATGCTGTCCCAGTCCAATGTCCTTAAAAGAGTTTGGGGCTATATACTTATACTCTATGTGTGGTAGCTTTTGCTGATGCAGCACATAAATAAACAACAAAGTACACCTTTAAAAACAACAACTGGTCAACACACAGCAGTGCATACGACAAAAGGCTGTTTAACCACTAAAACTGGGTACTGATGCATTTGAACATACTGTAAAATTCTTTTGGGCAAATTGCATGGTCTAATAATTGCGCTGCATGAATAATTGATCCGTTACTTGCACAAAAAGATAAAACTAATGTCAGCATCAATCTGATGACGTAGTTTTGATTCATTCTATCGACTCCGATCAAAAGTACTGCAACTGAAAAGAAGATCCAGAACTGTTAGAGACAGAGAGACAGTCATGATTTCATTTTTACACAGTGACTCTGCTGAGGTGACACAGAAAACATCGGGAATTGCTGCTCTTCATTGTCAGAGACTGAATTCTGAGTTCAAACCTGCTGACTGACTGGAGGAGCACAGTCAGGATGATGATGAGATCTCGTGTTTTTCCTGCTTTTTCATCTCTAAAACTCGGCTCGTACGTTCAGGTACAATAAAGAGTTTCGTAGTTTGTTTCCTTCATTACATTTGTTGAAACTGTGGGGGAGCAGGAAACCTCCATGTAAAAAATGAAATGTTAAATGATGAGGAAAAGTAAAGAGTAAGAGGAGCAAGTGAAGAGTAGGTTGGCAGACGTATAACCGAAATGACTTATTTGATTAAAAATGATGATTCCCACTCTCTTAATGAGCCGTTTCTAACAAGACGGAAGCCTTTACCAGACATTAAAAAACTGCAAATACGAGAAACTTCCTCATTATTTCCTCATCATCTTTATTTTTGCCGGGCTTTGACACATTTGGTGTTGTTTTTCCGAGACCAGCTGTTTCTCCTGGAGAAGCGGGACTGTCTCGCTTTAATGCTGCTCCCTCGTCTCTGTGTCTTTCCAGGTCAGCAGCGTTTCGCTGATTTGTCACCACTGTAACTCGCTGATTGCTCGCGGCTGCGTTTCCATTCACGGCGGCTGCTGAGTAAAGTCCGAGCTGCTACCAAACCTGGAAAGTCTGCTGTCACCTGAGCAGGCAAAATGTGATATATTGATTTCTGTGTTTTCGTTTCAGAAAAAAATTACATTTGCACTGCATATTTTGAAAATGGTCTCAAGTAAAACAGAAACCGCAGTGGCATGTTCATGTATGGCCACTAGTGGGTTCCTTTGTTCAGGCAATAAAACCACAAAGAGAACAGTATGCTGTGAACTTCAAACTGTCTTTCATCGTGTCTTTTCTTTGCTCTGTATCAGTCATGTATAAGAACAAACAGTGTCTCCGTTTGCACATGATCCAGATGATTGTGTAGTAATTTTATAGTTAGTTGGATGAACTGTTCAATTGTCAAGACAGAACAACACAAACAGCAACCGGACTCCTGCAGTGTTACTGGTGAACTTCAGCGCAGAAATATTTATAACGACTGCAGAGCGCATCAGCAGGTTTATCATTTCAGAAAAGTCAGGTTTACCCTGTTCACACAGACATGGAGCAATTTTAAAAGGTGCAGATTTCAGTGACTCCAAGCACCATTTTCATGGAAACAACACCCAAAAAAAAAAACATTGCCATGTAAACGGGGCTTCAGATGTAAACATTAGGCTTTAATAAACCACAAATTCTCAGTTGTCTTTCACAGTATTTATAAATTTGAGCTTTGACAGGAGTCACTTTCACCCTTTCATTAACTCAATCTTGTATGATCTCGCTGCTGGCTGTTCTAGTGTTTAAATCTTCTCGATCGGTTTTCATTCTAAATATTGATATACCAAGACGCACTGAACTACGGCTCAGGTATAATGTTCATGTTGGTTTAGAGAACAGGCGCTGTGGAGCTTGACGTCGATACACATCACATGTTGATTCTGTCTGCTTGGTTTTAGATTTCATGTCCTGTTGTTCCCGGGGCTGGGGTGTCTGTTCACCAACTCTCTTCCTGTTGCAGGTCTCTGAGAAACCATACACAAGACTGAAAATGCTACTTTTTGAAAAAGGCCAACGAGGTGGAACTTTTTAGAAACACTCAAACAGCAGCAGGAGAATAAAATTATAGAAAAGCAAGAACAACGTACTTAAAATGTTTTTGTTTAAACAGAAAAGTTGAGGTTAAAGACTGACAGAAAGCCGAGTCAAGGAAGAAGAAAGAGGGTCAAAAGTAGAGAATACCAAAGAGGGAGACAGTGCAAACTGTAGGAAGGAGGAGAAGAATGGATGAAGAGGAGGAGATGAATGGAGGATAAGGAGGGATAAAAGAAAAGGAAGCCACACTGTGAGAAGACTGAGGAGACAGCTGACCGCAGGAGGATAAAACAAAAGTGGAGAAGCTTCGAAAAAAACCAAAAAGCAGGAGGAGAGAGACCGAGCGGAAGGTGAACGAGAAGGCCGGGAGGAAGGGGAGATGAAGAGGAGGCAGGAAATAATGTCAGATAGGAAGTGAGAGAACAGAGATAGCGAAATGACAAAAAGGATGCGAGGAGAGGAGCGGGGCAAGCGGCGATTGAACGGGAACGATAAGGAGGTGGAGGAAGGTGAAAAGGAGGAGAACGGGGACGGAGTGGGAGATAGTGAGAGGAGGAGGAGGAGGAAGAGGAGGGCTGATATGAAGGCAAGGAACAAGCTGGAGGGTCAAGGAACAGCTTGTTTTCTCTTTCCTCTGTCAATAAACTGATGTGTACTTTATAAGCGCAGACTGGAATCTGCTTCACTGTTATTACAATCCAAACTTTTAGGCATCTGATTGAACTGCTGTCGCTTCATTGGTCACAAAAAGTGTGTATTTATAAATCTCTGTTGTAGAGGAAAAGAACGACAAAGGCACATTTAACCCTTTAATTCACATCCTGTTGATATAATTCAGCATACATACTTCTAATAGGTGTAATTTCTACACCATAGATGATCTATAAATAATTATAGAACTGCTAGATAATAAAGTCACATTTTTTGACTATTCTACAGTCATGAGCTCAAAATAAATCCATGTGTTCTAGAGTGGTCATAAAATATGTGAGAAAACCTGAACAAATAAGGCCAGATTCATGCTTGAGTTGTGGTTATTGCATAAGAAATATCATTTGTATTTCGTATTTCGACACATAGAGACAAAGTCTTCAAGATGCTTCAAGATGCTTTGAGATGCTGCTACTATTTGTTAAAATCTGACCTCCCAAACTGCAGGTGTTTTTTTTTAAAGGAGTTGCATTTAGTTGGAACAAGGTCTTTCTTTTTATTTACAGCACTTATTCAAATTCAACTGTTTTTAATGGGTCGTCTCAGCTTTCTTACTTGACGCCTTAAATCATCAGTGAGTCAGAACAAACTCTTTAGGTGTACCCCAGGGGTCAATATTGGGACCATTTCTTTTATGAACATAACATCAATCCTAAATGAGTTTTTCTTCCCCAATATTTTGAATTACTTTTACTAAATAAGTCTGTTGTAAAACTTTAGAACCATGACACCACAGATCACGTTTCTTCCAAGCCTACCAAGTGATAGAATTCTTTTAGCATGTTCTGGGCTAACAGAAGGCTACACTATTTTTCACAGTCTAATCTCCAGGCTTTATAAAGGTAAAACGGGTAAAACAGCTAAATTTGCTGAAAACAAACAAAATATATAAAACTACTCCTTAAATATAATACAATATGCAGCATTAAAAATGAGCCATAAAGGCCCTTCGATCATAAAACGATGGATCTGTCTGAAGCGCAGCATTCTCCATGTTCATGTCTTTTGTGAAATGTACTGTGTTCTCGTAACTGCAGGAGCATAATTGTGTGTGTGTGTGTGTGTGTGTGTGTGTGTGTGTGTGTGTGTGTGTGTGTGTGTGTGTGCAGTCAGTAATCCTGCACACAAAGGTAAAGCAGGCAGTGATAAAGTGAGTGGATAAATCTGTGCCTCTCACTGCTGCTCTCTCCCCTCTTGCTTCTGTTGCTTTTGCTGTCCTCACATGCCTCCTGGTCGTTTCACTTCCTCTCTCTCCGCTCCATCTGCCTCATCATTTTTCCTCTCTATTCACTTTATCTGCTCTGGAACTTCTTCCCTCCTAAACCATTCCTCACTGTATCCACTCCCCGTTATTTTTAACATCCCTCTCTTTACCTTCAGTCACACGTATCTTTTCCTCTGTTCGTCCTTCCCACTGCATCTAATGTTTCTCAATTTTGCTTTCCTTTTTAAGTGTTTTCTTACACTTTCTTCCCACCACACCTGCTGCAGCTCAGTGCAGGAATGAAGTTTTGAGAGGCGATCCTGGAGTTGTCTACCCACTTAGGCAAATTCAGGAAGTACTGATCTCATGTTTTCAATATTTAAAACAGAAAACACGACAGAACTAAATTGTGCGCAGAATGTTGCTCAAACAGACTCCAGGACTCCAGGGTTTTCAGTGGGAGATCATGGAACACCACGGTACAGGTTTCTCACGCTTATGCATGTGACCAGCATTTGATCTGTTTATGCAGGACAGGAAGAACTCTAAAGAATCACCACTTCATCTCTGACGGGACTCACTGAAATCTGGTTTTGAAAGAAGGGATATGACTTCGTGAAATTTGAATTTTGTGTAACTAAAGCGTTCTGCTAAACGCAGTCAGGAGTACCAAACAAGAAGGAAACAGATTAGTTCAGTGAAGGCATGCTGATGTTTGGTAACAAGCCCTGAATAGATCCGATGAAAGAATTGTGAAACAACAAGCAAGGTTGTTTTAGGCCCAAAAAGCTTTTTGTATTGTAAACTAAGTCAATTTTCAGGTACACAAAAGCCAAAGAGTTGCTTAAAATGTACCAAATATGGTTTTTCTATAAACCCGGAGTGTGAAAGTGCAGCACAGCTGTTGCTTGTTTGCTGATATTTGTAATTTTGTCAAAAGTAGAGTAGAGGCGCTCGTGGCGCAGTGCCGATCTCCAGACTTCACATCAGTGTCTTGTGTTTTTTTCTCTTCAGCAGCTGTGACTGAGTACCTGAAGACGAGTGACAGCTGCTGTTTCACATCCTCAGCACCGCCTGTTTTCTCAATGAGAATCACTCATAAAACGTCTAGCTTAAGGACACAATGGCAACAACTGAGAGCATCGGAAGCAAGGTGGGAATTTACCCACATTGCCTTTTCTGTGTTGTTTAAATACTGAATACGCAGCTGAATGTATTGCGGAATGTTACCATCTTGCTGTCTTAACAGTTTTGTGTTTTGCTCGCTCTTTTGTTTTGGTGAGGTTTCCGCAGCGTATCGTCTGACCTGTGTTTGACCTCACACAAGTGAAAGACCAGATTCCTCTACTGACATCCTGAAATCTGCTCACTTCCCTGTTTACAGGATGATGTAGTAGTAGTAGTTCATATCTTCAAATGAAAATGCGAAAAAGATGCGTTTTCAGTCGAAAAGTTGTGTTAAAGGACTTCCTCTGCACTCCGGGCCACTTCTGTCGAAATCACAGTGATTCACAAAAACCATCAAAGCTGTATTAATTCTAACGGCTTGCAATTCTTCAATATTCACACATTCAGACACCAACCAGAAAAACACACCTCCAGAGAGACAAACTGACCAGTAAACAATTCAGACTGCGCTCGGCGTTTAAAGTCTCTACTTTGTCACCTGAATATGATCTTGCGGAGAGGACAGGTGGGCAAACATGCAGCCAATATTTACCTTCTGTAGGAACACAGGTGGATTTTCACGTCAAAGTCATGCTTCAATGTGTTTAAAAGCCGCTGTTGGCTGCTACTCATTTATAAAGTCAACACATCAACCATGAATGAAGTGGATGTGCTTGCATATATGTGTGTGTGTGTGTGTGTGTGTGTGTGTGTGTGAGAGTGTGTGTGTGTGTGTGTGTGTGTGTGTGTGCTTTATAAATGTCCCTAGTGTAAAGATTTCATTGAAAAAAAAGCTGAAGCATGAAGGGTAAGGCGGTGCACTCACTAAACGGAAGTGGCTGGCAACCAGCCAACTGCAAAGAGGGGGTGACAGAGAGAGAGAGAGACAGAGAGAGAGAGAGAGAGAGGGGAGAGAGAGAGAGGGAGAGAGAGAGAGAGAGAGAGAGAGAGAGAGAGAGAGAGAGAGAGAATGTCATCTAAATGATGTGGTCACCCTTGAACCAATCAGGACGGAGCACTCCCTCGTTGACTCATTCATTATTCTCTTCATAAAGCGCCCTGGTTTACTCTACAGGGAGCAGTCAATTGAAATTTGGGAAAAATGTGAGTCATCGGTTTGAATAACCATGAAGGTGCAGTGTTGCATTGCGGTAAGTTTTGCTTCTGTCACAATCGAAGAGCTGAACGGTCACATTTTGATGAGCTGTTCTCAATAGAAGCGTCACGATGGTCATTCTGCGGTTGAAAATTGAAACCAGTCCACTTGTCTTAAAGTTAATTGTGATTTGTCAATTTAAGTTGAACTACGTCATTTAAAGTTGCGGAATCCACTGGGGAAGAGCAGAACAACTACGGCCGTGGTGCCCATGAGCAGGAGCTCAGTCAGATAAGTTGAGTTTTCACCCGTTTCCACAGAAATGGAGCATTTCAGAAGGTTCCACCTTGGGAGCTGTCTTCAAAAAGTTGCTTTTTCAGTGGCTTCCAGTGAACTGATCTTGTAAATGGACGCCCAAAGCACAGTGAAAGTTTTGCATTTTCACTCGAAATGTTGTGTTAATGAGGCCTAATCCTCTCATCAGTTGTGTGACTGTGTTGCACTAAAAAGATGCTTGAAGGTTGACTTCGTAAACAGTAATTATCTCATTACTATAAGAAAATGGTCACGACAACCTACAAGAAGTGGTTCAAAGGATGATGATTTACCAGCAAGTGAAAACACTCTGTGCCAGTTTTACCTGCATCCAAAACACAGAAGGATTAGTGCTGCTGTAAGTGAACTGAGAATACTAATGTTAAGACCCAGAAACTTCATCTTCTTCTGTTTTCCCAGTCAGTTGACATTTCATTCTATTAGAGAGTAAGAAGTGATCATCTTCGGTGTCTGCTTCTCTTGCATGGGTGACACATCTGTGTGAAAGTATGGTACGAAGACAGAAGGACAAATTACAAAACGGTGTTGGCTGCACAAACAACACGTAAAGAAGACAAGCACAACAAAAACAACAACAAAACAATGGCACAAGCAGAGATCTGCAGCTACTGACTCAAAGGAGGAGGACGAGGTAGGGACAAGACATGAAAAGATGAGAAACGTCATCAGAAATGAGAAGCTCCCTCATCTCAGAAAGAGCAGAAGAAAAACATACAAACCATAAGGATCACTAGGATCCATTGGTTCCTATGAACTGTCAACCAAGCAACCGGAGTCAATGCAAACCAGAGGAGTTTATAAAACAGGAGACAAGTGCAACCTGCTAACGCCACCTGGAGTACAGCTTCACCTTCAGTGAACAGGACTCGGTGAGAAAAAGCCACGAATGTGGCAGATAAATGAGTGTGAAGTATCCACACACCGTCACACTCAGACTGGCCGCCATCCCTGTGACAGAAGTACATCTGCTGAGTGGCAGAGCAGATCATCTGGGATCAGAGAAGCAGTGCCTGACATGTCAACTCATTTGACCTTTTTGACCCTACGACATCCAGACAATAGGCTCCCCCAAGAATCCTGACTCCCAACAAAGCAGCAGACAGTGTGTCTAAACTGAGCTTATTTAGGGAGTTTTTTTGCACTCAGGAGAGTTTCTGCTGAAGGACTGCTGCACCAGCTGTTCTGGTGGTTTTTCTTGTTTTCTTGTGAGCGATTTGTACTTTTTTTCAGTGTGTCTTGGGTCAACAAACTGAATTCTATAGACGTGTAAAGGCAGATAAATCTGAAGTGTTCAGGAAATCATCACAGTCAGGATAAATTATTATATATTATTAGCAGAATTTGACATTTGCAGTTGGATTCCGTAGAAGAATGACTGCTGGATAATTGAGGTTATAAAATAATGTTTTTAAGTGAAAATGGAAAAGTTTTGTTCCGTTTTGGGATCCATTTACACCACAAGAGTGCTTGGAGCCACAGAAAAGACAAGTTTTTGAAAATGGCTCCCAAGGTGGAACTTTTTGACCATGCAGCTGCTGTCCTCTGCACAGTGGCTTTATTTTTAAAAAAACAACCAACAGCGCCAACGTGTGGCTTCCCGTGCAAGCTACATCCTTTTCAGCGTTTGACGGTGCCATATAAAAGAGGGACTTTTCTGAAACAAAAACGCAAAAAGCAACATTTTCTTATCATCGTCCGTGTCCAAAAATTAAAAACTATTCTTCTCGTGTTCTTTTTTAAAATTAATTGAAACATTTTACAGTGGTTTTCACAAAAAGTTATGTTCTTCTACAGGATTCTTTTCACTATGGTACATGTTCCTGCCTCAACACGCACAAAGGATATCAGAGAATTCAATTTCCCCATATTTATATTTTGTTGTACATAATTTACAATTTGCACAATCCTGTTCGTGTATTGCGTGTGTGTGTGTGTGTGTGTGTGTGTGTGTGTGTGTGTGTGTGTGTGTGTACAGCAGAGCTGTTTAAGAAGACATTCTTTTTCTCTGTTAAATAATGAAACAACGTCACATTTTATTTGTTTTCTTATGGTTTTCAAAGGAACTACCACAAATTAAACCACCATTTGCAGTCTGTTGCAAAAGGTGAGCATACATATTATTTTGTTCAGGAGATTTATCACAAAATGCAGCAGATTATTACAAAATATGTCTCACTGCGTTGACACAGAGGAACGGCGGTGTAGGAATCATTCGAGAAACAGAACTTTATAACGTCAATGCATACTTGTCTCGTCAGAAAGCGTCACAGCTGAATCAAACTGGACTTGGTTTTGGGTCTTGGAAGACAGAAAGACCATCCAGCAAGAACTGATGACACCATTTGGACAAGAGATGAAACCTCAGTTGACTTGATTCAGTCACTTTGAGAACATCAAAGCCAGACCTACTTCATGTCGATCCGTCTTCGTCCATGCTCTGTCCAGTTGGCAGTACGGACATCGAAGAACCCAAAACTATCAAACCAAGTTGGAACAATGCTCACAGCATCTTACAGGATCATCATTGTAGTTTCTACCAATATGGCATCAATTCATATCTGTGACATGAAGACTTTTGGGCGTTTTTTTCATAGCTATGATGTGAGAATCCAGCTTGAATTTCAACATTTAAATGGACATTTCTGCCCACACTCAGCTTAACTGCAGGGAAAAAAAAAGACGAAGAAGAGAAGACGCCATCCAAATCTCCAACCCTCAGCGCACCATCGTCCGAGACCTTCTCTGCTGTGTCATCACCGGAAGATCGCTGTGACTAAGACTATTAGCTAATTGATAGGCTGACTGTGTTGGCCGCCGCCGCTGTCGTCAGTCCAGGCTGACACAACAGAACCAAGCAGATCAGACCACTGCAACAATCACTTCAGACTCCTGGAGAGATTTTCCTTCAACGTCAAGAAAAACGTCTTTTCGCTGCAGCGGATAAAAGGAAGAAAAGCCGTTTTCGTGAATCTCTGTGTTGTGCCATCGTCCTAAGACTTCCCAGCACAGTGGACATTTAAAAAAAAAAAAAAGTGCTGAAAATGCAGCGTGGCTCGCACAAGCCAAAATGTGAACGGGGTCTAATGGAAGTGGTGTGGATGAAGTGGCCAAATAATCCCTCCTAAAAAGAACAAACTCCCGCTGGGCTACAACCCAAAGCCTCCACATCTGAGCCCACCTTTTGATTTACAGCTCCCACTCTGCAACAGAACAGGAAGTGGAGGCAGGAATTTGCTTGGTGGGCTAAAAAAAAAAATGTTAAATGAAGGCCAGAAACTTTTATGGAGGAACTAAAAGGATGAATCCAAACGCAGTGACTAAGTCTTTCTGATTGTGCGTCACATGCTTGGTGTGTGTGTGTGTGTGTGTGTGTGTGTGTGTGTGTGTGTGTGTGTGTGTGTGTGTGTGAGAGAGAGAGAGAGATAGTTGTTTAAACTGCTGCCTTGTGCGGACTTCGCTCCTCTGAGAAAACAAATACGCTCTCGGCGGATTTCTGCTCATTAAAATAAAGGACGAATCAATGATTTCTAAACCCTCTATTTATCCAGGAGAGGAAATTGCTGAGCTTCCATTCTTTCTTTTTTCTTTTCTTTTTTTCTCCTCTTACAGAAAAGCTCCACAGCCACGGCTGCACATTTACACGCCTTACATCTCCTCTACATTTACATCTGAAATGTTCCCGCTGTATTCAGCCGAGTCCGATTGATGATTCAGCTCATTTAGAGGAGAAAAAAAAAACTTTGAAAACAAGAAAAAGGGTTTTGGATGTATTTAGCGCCCTGAAAACACCCACAGAAAACATGGTATTTGTTGAAAATGAGAAGACTTCGCACCTCTTTCCCATGATTATTCCAGAGTCATTATAACGCAGATGTGTGGAAGTTGTACTCTGTGTGTGTGTGTGTGTGTGTGTGTGTGTGTGTGTGTGTGTGTGTGTGTGTGTGTGTGTGTGTGTGCGTGTCTCTTTGGACTCCCTCCTGAGTGTAGCCCTCTGCTGACACTCTGTGGTCACATGAGGACTTGCAGGTAACTGCAGATACTGCAGATGTATTCTGTACAAACCACCACGTGCAAAACGTGAACACCCTCCCCATTGCACCCTCAGCCATTAACTGCTGATATGTACTGAATCAATCTGGTTTCAAATATGAGATGAACAGTTTTAAATCCTTTTGAAGTATCTCCATTCAGTCTCTCAAAACAAAACAAAACAAAAAAAAACTATATAAACACATAAAAAGCACGTGTAGAAGGAGATGGAACAGAGTTGTGGGGGTGTGTGGAAAGAAAGATATCTTTAAATTTTTCATTTTTTAAAAAATATATCAGGATACTACTCCCTCACCAGGAAGCTGCTTCTTCTCATTTGAACAGACAGCAAGACGGACGAGAATATCCGATTTTTTCACAAAGTAATGCTTCCAAAAAAAAAAAAAAAAAAAAAAACATATGTTCCTGGGGCTGATAACGGTGTAAAGAACACCACTACACCAGTTGAACCTGGAGTCACTCCAGCTATATACTCTAGTCAGTGTATGCGCTTCTTCAGCACCATGGACAGCGCTTCAAATATCAATGTAATGCTGTCCAAGTGGTTTTGCTCTAATCTGCTTTTGCCATGTTGTGAATTCCTGTTGGCCTCCTTATAGAAGAAAAAATGTAATAAAATGTGAATGTTATAGCTTCTTAATGGTTTGATTGTGCTTTATATCATATAATCTGCAGCTGGATGAAATTTTAAATAAAAATATTTTATGGGGAAAGAAAGAAAGAAAATCTGCCACCGTCAGGATCGAACCAGTTGCTGGACTTTAGGTAGATTTCATCAGACATGGAAACTTCAGCCTGAGTCCTGACACAGAGGAAATCCTAAAAGTATAAATTTGAGTCTACTGGCACCTAGTGGTCTCGTAGAGTACTGCATGACTTTTGGACAAGGCCCGAATTAACACTTGGAATTAAGTCCAGAACATTCCTGCCAAAAAAAAAAAAAAAAAAAAAAAAAAAGGTAGCTAAAGTGCTAAAGTAGTTAACTTAAAAAAAGAACACTTTAGTTTTTAGAGTCAGGTCAACTGAACAAATCTATGCACCATTTCTGAAACCTTCAAAGTTGTTAAAAGGAGCAAAACTGTCAAAAATAACAGTTTTTTGAGAGAAAATCTTAACTGGGAGCGATTTTCCACTGACGTAAAAATTACTTAATCCTGTTGCCACATAAGAAGCACAAACTAACAGCGCCGCACATCGTCACATATTTATAAATTCCAGAAATCCTATACAAGCAATCCCCATGTCGTTGTTTAAGACATAGCTTACTCCCATACTCCTTATTACTTACTCCTTATTACTTCCTTATTATTTGACTACTTTAAAAATTTATTGTCTAAATCTACTCAGTCTGTTGCAAAAATACTGTCAAACGTGGTCAAATAAAGAGTTAAAATCACAGTGGTGAAGATATTTATAGAAACTGTAATTATTGGAAAATGATTCCAGCTCTTTCAACATGAAAAGTTTGTCTTTTTCTTCTTTTTTCTATTTGATTTTTTAGACTTTGGACCAACCTGATGAGTTCACCTGAGGATCTAACTGTGCAGCAGGATCGAATCTGGTCGACACTTCTGAAATGTGCAGTCAGCACAAAGCCCGTTGAGCTTAAGAGATGATCAGTAAAATCATAAAATACACCATCAAACACACACTGAGCCTTTTGGAAGGAAGCCACAGCTGCAGTTATAACACACACTCTTTCATCCATTTGAGTTAATCCTTCTCTTCTTGAATATTGAAAAATAAATTCACAAAAGACAGTCTCCCCATTTCTCCATAATCCACATCATGTTGAAAAGACATGTAATCAATCACAAAATATTGGTTCAGTAATACAATGGTAAAGAAATAATCAGTTTGTGAATATTATGAATATGCTGTGCATATTTTTGACAGGTAAGATGCACAAAAAATACAAAACAAAACCCAGGTTGTGATGAATGTAGTGGTATTTATGAGTTATCAAAATATTACATGCGGTTCAAAGGACTTTTAATACAATGTCAATAATGTATTAAATAACCAATAATGTAATACAAACCAAAATTATTAGATTATGGGTTAGTATTAAGTTATAGGTTGGTGCAGAAATCGACTTTTAGCATCAAAGAGGCATGAGTACATGTTCTGGAAATTTTTTAGGGATGTTGAGATGATAGACAAGAGGTAACAATGTAGAGACAAAGTCAAGATCATGACTAAAATACCCCAAGACCGACAGAAGGCCAAGAATTTAAGGAGTGAAAACCAAGTCAAGAAAAACACTTTGGCAGTAGAGGGACGGGGCTTCCCTTGATGTTTCTGGATGTGTGGAAATAGAGAAGAACCCAGCTCAAGTACTGATCCCAGTTCTGCAGAATCAGCACTTTAACTTTAGAAATGTTTCATAAAAACATGTTCAAGAGAGAGAAGTATTAAGAGGGATGGAAAAACTATCACTTAAAGCCAGCAGTGAGTCTGGCCGTCAGACGGTGAACAAGGTGAATAATACTCAGAGGAAGACTGACGAAGGAAGAACAATGCTCCAAATCAGAAAGACAAAAACCCCCTCCTGTGCTGCCTTTTGAAGAAATGCTGCACAAATTCAAGATGAGCCTCACATGAGACCCTGGACAGTAAACACCCCCCCCCCCCCCCCAACCCCCCAACCCCCCAACCTCCAAAACCCTTCAGAGTGTTAGTCTGATCCTTGAATCATGTCCAGTGTGTGGGCACACAGCCTGCCTGCGTCAGCGTGTGTGTCACCATGACGCAGTTAGTCCTGTATCACCTTGCTGAACGAGTACACACAGTCACACACACACACACACACACACACACACACACACACACACACTGAAGGAACCATGATTTATTCTCTTGAGCACATAAAATCAAACTTGCGTCATTGTGGGTGAAAATCACTTCACTGGCATGAACACAAGAGGGCAGCACTTCTCCATCAGAGTTGAGTGAGAGTGCGTGCGCGTGTGTGTGTGTGTGTGTGTGTGTGTGTGTGTGTGTGGGGGGGGGGGGTATTATAAAACACATGCAGGGTAGGACGTGTTGGTTGGTCAGGACAGGGAAAGACTGAAGTTAGAGAACATCAGAGCGAGTCGGTTACAGATGTGTGGAGTTTGAGAGCCTGGCTGTCAGTCAGGGTGGTCGTCAGTATTGAACTATCGGAGCTTTGATCTACTCAGACTGCCAGCGGGGTGTGAGGTGTGTGCCGGTGGGCAGACAGATCGAAGCAGAACAAAAGCCCGGAAGGAGTGAATCACACAGGATTCAGGTGTTACTGGAAGAAGGGGATGCAGATTGAGGAGGAGGTGATCGTCTCGATCAGCACGAGATGATTTCCAGGAGAAGAGTCACTCAGGTGTGTCTCCGTGACTGTGAGCTTTGCAACGAAGCCTTTCAAGTAGGAAAGCATGTTATCATTCTCCGCAGCAGGATGCTATGTCCTGCATTTTTAAAAACCTAACACAGCGAACTGGCTCTCTGAGGCAGACAGCTTGGAGCAGGTCGGGAGATTTTATGGACGATGGCTGGATTCGGGTTTGAGACGTCACCTGCACAACTCCTCCATTTCCACAGGGAGTCTCAGTGGAAATACATCAGACGTGCCTGTTTCCCAGGGGGCTAGAAGCAATACAAAACCCCTCCGGGACCAACATGACACCTGAACAGCACGAGAGGAGCCGGCGGCCCATCATCACAGTTCCATCAGTCACGTTTGCTGTGACGTGTTTTGTTCAGTTGGAGCAAATTAACCTGATGAGGTTCAGAAAAAGCTTTTTACCTGTTAAATACAGATGTTGATACGAGCCTCATCTCTGGACTGCAGCTCCCCAGACGAAAGGCATGAATATAATCATCCATTCATCCTGGAATGGACGTTCAGGTTCCGTTACCAGTGGTCACAGCACGTACTTTCTGTATGAGCAGCTGGATCTCACATCAAACCTTCTTCTGTACTTATATTCCCTTGCTTTTCAAGTGCTTCAGACAGTATTTTGGATCTGAATCTAAAATCTAAATGACCAAACTACCAAGTCCCTGGAGAATATGGACTGGGAGTCACGACACTCTGGAGGTAAACAGTGTTGCTATTGTCCATCGACTCGTGCAGAAAAACTCTTTACTTTGGCCGTAGTGCGAATGCACTGCTACATTCTGGTTCCACTCAGATCATATTTGGATGGATGAACTAATTGACGATTGTCCGTTTCATATTAGGAGAGAAAACAGAAAAAAAAAATAGACAAATAATGAAAAGTAGTGACATGTACGAACAAATGGTGGAGACGGTGAAGGAAGGACAAAAGAGGGAAGGAAGGATGGAAGCGGCGAAATGAGCGGTCAGGTGATGGATAGGTTTACGAAATGGAGGAATGGGTGGATCAGAAAGGTACTGTGGAGTGAATGAGAAGAGGAAAGGTGGACGGGGAGAGGGAGGAGAGGTGGCAAATATTAAAATGAATGATGTGCACTCTGCGGGCAGAAAGTGCAGCTGGCAGCAGAGTGGCGTCGCCAAGCCAGCGCAGCTAACTGACTGATGCTGGCACTAATACAACACAACAGAGAGACAGCCACCGGGGGGGCGGCGGGGGGCGGGGGGGGCAGAGACACAGACGTTTTACCTTTCCTTTTCCCCCACTGCCACCAGCTACTGCCACTCACACAAACAGCAGTGTCTGAAAGATGGAAGGTCTGAGGCTTGAACGAACCCTTCAAACCGAAACGTTTTCAAACCGTTGGTCTCTTTGTAGAATGACGCACAACATGCAATCTCCACCGCTTTCAAGCACAATCAAGACACAAATGTTTGGTCTTTTCAGGAAAATGGAGAGAAGCTGCAAAAACACAAATTTGTTAATAATTCTATATGTATGAAATACAAAGCAGAATTTCAATATGTATATTTAGTGAACACAAACCCATGTACACCTCATGTAGACCCACTAGTGGGTGCTGTCGTTTGTTTTTGTAATGAAACCACACACACATTTGTAGTAAACTGTTGTTCTGCACGTCCAACTGGCCGTAATAACAATCCAACTTCATCTTCTGTCCATACAAATGTCCGTGTCCTCCCGTTGTCAGAGTTTTTAGTGTATTGTTCTGTTGTAGTGTGTGTGTGGTTTCATTACTAAAACAACCAACAGCACCCACTAGTGGCGTTAGAAGCTAACTACATTGTTTTCAGCATTTCTGCCATGTCACCCATTCTGGGTTAAAAACTGATACGACTGAAGTAACTGCTATGGGCTGAATTCTTTATGTCATGATTCATAATCATAAGGCACCAAGTTTGAGTTCGTTTCAGTGATTCACAGATTCAGTTTACTGAGAATGTCTTCCATGTAAAATGTGGCTGAAGAAAAAAAGTGAACTAAATTAAAAATCAAACTGAATCGTGAATTGAATCGATACCGATCTGTAGGACGAGCAGCTATGACGGATGCTAAGTCGGTCACCAGTTAACAGGAAAACCAGTTAATCCAAAACACCAGTCTGGCAGCTGACAGCGTGTCTTGGTGGTGTTGAAATGTCCGGTTAAACGTTGCAGTCGGCTGTTTTACGTCCCTCCTGTTTGACGGTTAAATCATTCCAGCTAACATGACCGGCAGTGCGGGTTTCTGTCTGTGCTCTGATTACATGCCGTAAACACGCAGCATGTAGTTCAAAGTGAAGCTGGGCTGAGCTAGTTTAGCTAGTTTGGGCTTATGGAGAGTGTCGGACCCATATCAAACCCGATACCAGTCTAGAATATTAGCTCAAACCTTCTCTAAGTTAAACAATATGTAACTATGTTTAATAATCCCAAGATAAACTGAGGTTTCTTACCTCTTTAAAGGATGACATCCATGCAGAGTGGATATTGAGGGTAATGACTATTTAACATACTGAAGGACCCTCATATTGTAGTTTGAAAAAAGAAAGAATTCTGAATGATTAGTTCCTGTAAAAGCTTTTGAAAAATTGCAGACGGTGGGGAAACATTCCCTTATTCGTTGCTTTTATCTTCAATAAAAAAAAAAGGGATTATAGAAAACCGGCGTGCTGTTGAGGAAAGTTACAAGACACATAAAGAATAAGAAAGAGCTGGTGTTCTTCCAAAGGAAAGTCGTCCAGTAAGGACACCGGAACATGAGTGATTGTGCTGAGGTACACCTCTTCCCTTCAGCCCTGTGGATCACACACTGTACGGGAGTGTGAGGATGATAAACTGCCAATGAGTGAATTACAGGAAGGCGTCACGTGACTGATAAAATCTTACGCCGAGTACTCGTGGCCCAGAGGCCACTGCTGTGCAGCCCGGCCGGCGAGTGTGTGTTCCCGACGTGGAGGCGGCCGGTTTCTGGCACAGAGCTGAAAGCTTCGGCGTGAGGACACTGCAAATGGTCGCTACTGAGGAAGAGAGGAGGAATCAGTCAAACCCCAGAGAGGGAAGGAAAGAAGTGGACAGAGAAACTTCCAAAAATTAAGACGGGAACTCGCCAACTCATGGTCTGCTGCTTTGGCGCATGATCTCTAAACGTCTGTTACAGTTAAATAAATAAACCTAAATACATTCACAAAAATACTTCAGTATCTATTTAAATGGTTTAAATGCAGCGATCTTAATCTGTGGGTCATTTGTGCATGACTTCATTACAAAAATAAAAAGAAGCACCCACTCGGGCGTTCCAAGCTAGCAACATCGTCTTCAGCGTTTCTGTCGTTTCCATGTAAACGGACATCGTTTTCAAAACGTTGCCGATGAAGTCAGAGCGTTTTGCAGACGTCCCACCTCCGCAGTCACTTACAAAAAGTTTTCAGTGACTCCAGCATGGCTGTCGTGTAACCAGACATTCAAAACATCCCAAATCTTTCTTTCTTTTTATGTTTTTATTTAAAATCCTTGTGAAACTGGGCCTGAAGCAAATTACTTTCTAAATCATTGTTCATCAGGAACTGTAGTTCATTCAGACATTTCTAAATGAACTGTCTTCATGATTTTGACCCATTAACTGTCACTGAAAACAGCAAAATCTCTCACATCGTTTCAGTCAGTACCTGCAGCAGTTAACTCTTCCCTCCGACCCCGTCTCGGCCTATTTTAGCCTTGTGTGTTCTTTTTTTGTTTTTTTTTTCCAGACCACAGCCGTTCTCAGTTTACTGTGACCTCAAGCAATGTCACAGTCTAAAAAGTCATCTACAGTAACTGAGTGCTGGTGACAGTGGAGAGCCTGTCAGGGAATCGGTCTGGGTGGACTTTCAAGGCTTTGGGGAGGAAAATGGTCTGGAAGTAAAAAGAATGGTGACTTCTCTCTCTCCACTACAAAAACTAGACGACGGATGTGTCGCGTTTAAATCATTTGGATACATCTAAAGTCATGTCGATAATCTATTGATCGGCATGAGCATCAAAAAGGCAGAGTTTTTACACTGGATTCAAACCGGGGTTCCCAACACTCAAGGTCAAAGCTCCTGAGAAACATGCGTGGCTTGGCTTGATTTCCTGGAAGAAAGGACAACAGCTCAAAACACTGATCTGGCTGTTAATGGACAAAGTACTAATGTTTCTCTGCTTTTTCCCCCGAGTTGTATGAAACGTGACGCTGCTGGATGTTTGCAAGAATCTATGAAACAAAAGAGCTGAAATTACTGTAATGCTCAGTATTCAAAAACAAATACACTATAAATATATATTTATAAATAAATAAATATAAAAAAAATGTACGCTGCCATCAGCTACAGCTATGAGAAGAAATCTTTAAATATTTCTAAACAAAATGAAGCTGTGAGGCGATTAAAGGTGTAAAAGTGAGGAGTGTTTCCTCATGAGCATAAAGTCCCTCAGTTTTCTCCAGTTGACTCAGTTTCCTCCACAGACACAGATTTAAGCCCTGTTTACACAACATTTTCAAGTGAAATAAATTTCACAACGCTCCTGCATAAACGTCGGGTTTATTGAGGCTTCTACCGAGCGTTTGCTCACATAACCTCTGTTTCAGGAAACACAGAAGTCACATAAAAGCGTGGATCAATCAAGAGATTTATTCTTACTTAAATGACCAAGATGATGTGAAACTCCCAGGTAAAGCTTTGTCCTCTTTTCAGGATGCGAAGGAGCAATAAGTCGAACGTCTTTCATGATCCCCTTTGATTCTTTTCTCCCTACAGAGCCTGTTAAAATGCTGATGTTAGCTTTAATCTCAAGGTCCTGCAGTGGCCCAATACAGCTGCCGGGACTCTCTGACATGGCTGTGCTATCCTTTACAGTGAAATCAGAACGAGGAGAGACTTACACATGTATGGGAAGAGAAAAAAGAACTTAAATACCCTAAAATTGGGCCTGATATATGAACCAAATAAAGAAAGAAACAATATCCTGAGTGAGATCACGGACTAGTGGCTTCATGTTATTTTTCAGTGGTTCTTCACAACAGTTCAGTGTCTGAAAGGTTTTCTTGTCAGGAAAAACAAATGCTGATTGTTTTCTGCATTCCAACAACCTATCACCTGTGGTCTGGTCGAACCAAAAAAGAGCGTCAACACATCTCCTTCAGCAGTCAAAGTTTGTGGAACTGTGAGTCATTCATGTTCAGTTTTTTATCACAGAGGTGTAAATTCACTAAAACTGAGAACCACAATTTGACTTTAAGAATTATTTGAACAAGCTACAAAGCTTCAGAACCCCAAGCTTCATCGCATGTGGCATTTCTCAGTGCTTTACACAGTTCTTATCCAATCAGTCAGTAAAGTTAATCTTTTACAACTAGAATTTTCTACACAATTTTGACCAATCACCTCACTAAGGCCCCGTTTCCAGGACAAGGCTTTTTCGTAAAATTGGAAAAGTTTTGTTGCATTTTAGATGTCCTGTTACACGACAACGGTGCTCAGAGCCACTGAAAACGTAACATTCTGAAAACTGCTCTCAAGTTGGAACTTGAGAACTTGACAACACAAATTCCTTCTCTCTTCTTAAACTCCCGTCCCTTCTCGCTACGTGCTTCTTACCACGTTTCAACTGACCTCAATGAAGTAATATGCTGTTTTTCAACAGCGGAGTGTCGTCTGATTGATTTGATCCTTCTTGGCAACATATGGCGTCCTGCATTCTGATAATAATGAACTCACAGTGGAGCCAGAGAGAGCAACGCAGCAGACAGGTGATGCAGCAGAAGCTCTCCATCATGATGAGACGGGAGTAAAAGCAGGGGACGGATGGTAAGCTGTAGCAGATACTGGTCTTTTCCAAGTTTGTGCCGTCTGGGTGTTATCAGTCTCTCCTGTACTTCGTGAAGGGCTCTAAAGAGGAAAGGAAATTGTGGGAATAGGGTTGAGGCACAGAGACACACGAGGGTCAAAGGGGAAGGAAAAGAAAGCCCCTCCAGGTCGTGGGCGATCTCTGCATCCGTGGATCTACTGCGTGACGGGGTAAGTGGGGTTTTAACCTGTCATGTCTACTAAAAATCAGCTTCGCCCCTCCAGGCTTCGCTGACACACCTGGTCTGATCCGCAACTGGGTCAGCAGCTGTCTGCTTCTTCATCTGTCAACAAAATGAAAAGAAAAAAAAACAAGGCAGTGTGAAGTGTCTTTCTGTCACCACCCGCTGCCTCCGTGAAGTCTCGGCACTCGACGGCCTCAAGGACATCTGAAGCCAACTTTTCCCAGAAGGCGGTTTGAGGGTCGACCAAGGTTACCGATCGGAGCGACCGATCGGAGCCGATTTCAGCCCAGAGTGACGAGTCCGCGTGTCCACATGGTTCACTTTCATTTCCCTGATTACCGGCCCTCCCCCGACGGTGTGATACTCAGTCAAATCGGCTGCCGGAGAATTTGATTGCAAGAAAAACCTGACGAGCCGCAGTCAGCGTGGCTCAAGACGGATGCTGAGCGACACGCGTTTTCTTTGGTACTGCTCAAGACCGTGAAAACCACGACTGCAAAGGTCAGCATTAGAGGGATTAACCATTTCACACTTCGTGATCACAATAGTGAAAATCTCCAACACCCTCTTGTATTAAAAGAACCGAACATCTGTCACCGCTTGCTTTCAAAACCACATAAAACTGCATGTCCTCTGTTTCGGTTAAAATATATTAGCATGCCAATAAACCAAGAGATATAATGTGGTAACGGGGATGCAGTGGTGAGCATGATTGTCTCACAGCCCGAGGCTTCAGGATCGATTCCAGGTGAGGCCGTTTTACGTGTTCTCAGTGTGTCTCCCTTATATTTCTCTCTCATTCGCAAAAAAAAGCTTAATAAAAAAACTAGAAGCAGGGAGCTGCCACAGTGCAGCACCCAGCGAGTCTCTGGAGTCAGTGGCATTGATCGAAGAGCCACAGTGGTATTCTGTTGACAGTGGGCATCGAACCCAAGCCTCTAACCTCGAGACAAGTGTTTCTCAACTGGTGGGTTGAGGACCAGTTTTGAGCGGTTTGCCAGGAGAAAAGAAAATGTCCAGGGAAAAATCTTGAGCATCCTGAGGATTGTGAATAGATGGAGTGTTGTCTTTTTGCCCTCTAACAACAGATGGCGTTGATGTCCTGCACTGCAGGTTGACGCCTGCTATTTGATAAGAAGAGCTGCAGTTTGTTGAGATAAACTAATTGAGCATTGTTACAATGCAGACGTGAGATTTGTTTCTTCGATGTCGGGCTGAAAAAGCGTCTCCCAGCTGTGATGCAGTTCTGTGATGAGAACAGTTCCACCTTCCTCTACGTGTGAGGCTTCTCAGTTCCATTCAGCTCAACACACACAAACACACTGGACATGGAGCTTAGGAAAACTCCAGAGACTCTTCGGGAGGAAAAAAACAGGTCAAGTTCACCAACGAAATCCTCCAAGAAAAGGTCAAAAATCTAAGCAAAATGTCAACTACGTCGCACATCTGACAGAAACAAATTGCTCTTTGCAAGTTTTGTTTAAACCACTGTTGTTTTACCTGAAATACCTCCAGTAACTTTGGGCTTTGAGGTCTCAAATCTAAATCTATCATGTGCTCCATTTTACTGAGTAATGCACGGAGCGATCCTCCACAAACATTGTACCTAGAAAACGCTCGAACACATGCTCGGTCTTCTTGAACATCTTGGTTACTGGAACCCAAAGTATTTATCATCGGGCAGTGATTGTTAACATGAGCTGCATCTCCAGGTCATCTATCGCGGCATTCGAGGGATTTCAGTTTGCAATGCATTTATGTTATCCGAGGCTGATGGGTAAGGTGTTATCTGGAGTCACCCACTTTCCAGACACAGAAGCAAAGTGTGATTTTGGACATTCAGTCCAGAGTTATCTTATAAAGTGAAGTGTACTCACTCCCATTGCTTCCTCCTGGCCTGCGGAGTGTTGTGCAGCTTGTGTGCTTGGTGAGCCAGAATGACATCGCGGTGATCCACCACTCCTCCCCTCCGGCGAATCAGCGGCACCGTGGGATCGCTGCCGTTGGCAACCAGGGAGATGGAGCCGCGGCTGGAGCGGACCCCGTAGCCGCCGCCCACGCCGCTGAAGGGCAGCTCGCTGTACTGCTCCACCCGGACGTCGTACACAGTGTGGTAGTACGTGGGGTTCGGGCCCACGCTGCTCCCGCTGATGGGCGGAGGGCGGCAGCGCAGCGGCCGGTGGAGGCCCGGAGACGAGGAGGAGCAGGACGAAGTCTGAGGCCACACCGCCGAGCCGCCATGGTCCGGATAGAGGGGGGACAGCATGGAGCTGGGGAGGGAGGTGAAGGAGAAACTGTTATTTTATACTAAAACACATTTTGGTTGCAGAATTTCTTGAAGTTGTAACGATAAATTACATAATTTCAAAATCTGTAACCACTTTAGTCAATAGTTTATATGCAAATGCAGATGAACAGTAAAAACAAAGTTTGCCTCCAGAGCGTCATGACTTGCAGTCCGTATTCTCCTGGACTTGGTAGTTTTAGAGTTCAGTCTTCGGAATAATACGAATGTCCGAGTGATCACCAATGTTGATGTTTGTCCTGTATTCTTCTCTGCGTGCATGTGTGGTTTCATTACAAAAACTTCATCATTTTCAACATTCCTGCATTTCAATGTAAACGCTCATCGTCATCAAAACGATGCCGTGAAAACACAAAACTTTTCTGACATAGAAATGTAAAAATGATGCCTTTTCAATTGAAATGTGTAAATGAGGCCTTAGAAAATGATGCAAAATGTACAGAATGAGCATTTGAGGGGTGTTAGAGGGGTGAATGCTTCCTCTACTTTAAGAAACAAAAATTCTCCTCAGAAACATGAAATAGTGTGACGCTCCGCTGCATCAAACACACTTCCAGGTGTTTGTTGCTGTTTTCCTGTGACAGCGGTGACCAGCAGGACATGAAAGGCAGACTCCGACTCCGACACAGAGCCGGACTGTCAGGAGGGAAGCACTTCAGAGAGGAAACTCCACAACTGACAGCAAAATGGAAGAAATTATTTCAGCAGTGTCTTGAGAGATTTCACAGAGGGACAACTGAGGTATGAAGAGCAGAAGCCTGGTTTCAGAGAGAGGAGAGTACAGGAAATACAACAAGATTGAAAAGTCAGCCGTGCTCACAGTATATTCCCAGTACAAATATCTTCACACTAAAAACTGTTTCCTCTGTGATATTTTGAGAAAATGGCTCCAAAAGTTGCGTCAATCTTCTGTTAACTCAGCATAAAGCAGCTTTAGCTTCAGTGAGAAATTGTGCAGAATACATCTCCAGTAAGGAGCTTTCACAGATAATTGTACTCAAACACGTTTCAAAGGTAAGTATTAGCAGCGGCACAAACATGACAGACGTTGAGCCATTAGCCACTAAAACCACCTTTCAGAGTTTTAGCAGCTTCACAATGTCAGCATGTTTCACAATCGGACTGTCTTTCATGAAGTGCACTGTATTTAAGTATGGATTATAGTCAATTTAACAAACACGGTAGAAATGTACCATTTGTTTTGAAGGAACATACCGTGAATAGAATCAGACTTTATTCTCAGTTTGCTAAAAGCCACAGTCAGGATAGAAAAACGTCTGCTTACATGCCGACGTCCAGTTTAAAAGGTCAGCGGTGGACGATAAAAACACTAAACTGGAATAATCTGGAACTTTGCTGAATTGTTCTTTTTCTGTGATGACGGGGACAGTTTCGCACAGCCGCTGTTTATCTGAAGGATGCTGGGTAATCATGTATGCACTTCAGCTGTAAAAGCAACAACAGTGGCGACACGTTTATGAGATCAACCAGTCTATATTTTTCTGCAGCGCATGGATATGTTGAATACTCACTTTTTCTGACTGCAGTTACGAATCTCTTTCACTCATTTCAACAGTAGACGGTAAGATGACCACCTTAATTAGTAGATAACAACCACAAAGGCTAGAAACTACAGAAACATGCCGGATTAGTACAGATGTCCATTTTCCCTGCTTCAGATTCATCAGCTTCAGAAACTGACCCTTGACAAGTTGCCTAACAGACGACAAAAACAAATAAATATAAGATTAATAAAGAAAAATTCACACGGCAAAGGTGGGACCCGAATAAACCAGACATTCGATACGACCACAGAGGACAAAAAAGAGGGTGGACAGGAAGATAAAGAAGGTAATGCCTGGTAAGAGTAATGACATATCCCTAAATTTTAATTTTCGCTAATTAATTGCAAAAAAAAAAACACCTCACGAGTGTGAGTGTGTCCACGATCGTCTAGAGGTGCGTGAGAGGAGTGTGTGCAAACGAACGGGAAACAGCATTTTTTCCTCACCAGTTATCTGCTGAGAGTGCATTCCGCATTATTTCTCCCTGACATGGTGTAAAGTGAAAACTAATTCATGGAGACAGCCGCACACACACACAGATTTACGTTCGCACACTGCAGGTACAATGATGAGGCATACTGCTATGGTAAGGACTTTGTTGGGTGATTGAGGGAGGGTGTGTGTGTGTGTGTGTGTGTGTGTGTGTGTGAGCGCTCGCCGCAGGGCTTGAATAACACACGGGTCTGGTTGTATTAGCGGTAGCAGCTGGGAACGGACAAACTTGGAAACTGTGCACAAAAAAAAAAAAGCACAGAGCAAGGGCAAACTAGAGAGCGAGCAAGGGCGCAGAGGAGGGAATGGGCAAATACAGAGGTAGGCTTGACTTGAGAAAACATCTACCCTGAAAGGTGCACTGATGGAGAAAGCAGCAACTGTCAGCAGGATGAGTGAGAAAGAGGAGAGGCGATTAGTGGACAAAACTGACTGCTGAGAGAGAACTAAAGACAGAGCGGAGACATGCAGATGAAGCACAAGCCTTCCTCGCGGTCACTCAGTGTGTCCATCTCTTTCTCACTCTGGGATTGACAACACAGGAGAGAAGGAGCGCTCTGAACCGGGAGTTTAGTTACAGGGAGACAAGCAAAAAACCCCGCGTCTCAGTCACAAACTGTAAATACTCCTGGAGGAATTCACAATTAACCCTCTCTAAGAAAAGAGGTTCCACAGTCTGTGTGCACTTTATTTTAAATTAGATTACAGTAATAACTTTGAGTAGACTGTAACAATTTGGGCTATTTTGTACAATGACAGTTGATGTTTTACTCTAATAAACAAGTAACTTCTTAATTGTGTAGGATAAAATCCAACATTGAGCTAAATGGTATATTTATATATCATAATTAAGTTCTACTCAAAGCACGAACATTTTCTAAATGTCTTAGTTTTTCCACGAAATAACGTTTATACTAAAGCAGCAGTTTCTGACACCTGTCTGGTTAATTTAAAATCATAGAATGTGAATCAAAAAGTGTCAAAGTTGTGTTTTCCCTGCATGAATTTGCCAGTAAAGCCCTGTTTCAAGTGAAAACATATTGTTTTGCATCGTGCCAGCGTTCTCACCCTCGGCACAAAGCATTTTCAGAAAGTCTTGTTTTGAATGGACACCCAAAACGCAAGGAAACGTTTGTGTTTTCACTCAAATGTCACGTAAACAGGCTAAATGTGGAAATAAGTCACAGGTGTCAATGTACTTCACCAAACACCACCGAACGGTAACATTTACTGTCTTCAGAGACTAAAGCAATCGAACACTCCCTAATTTCCAGTTAAGGTATGTAAACCAAAATGTGGTGACTCTGACAGGCCATTTTCATTCACCAACCAGCCCAAAGCATGTGATGCTTGACTGCAAGGAGGAAGCGCACTTCAAAATGAGGGAGAGAATACCAACGGCAGGGAAACGCCAGGCCCAGACTCAAGACATTCTTACCATGACGTCAAAGTGCTAACCACTGCCCCACTGTGTCGCTCTTTAACAGAATTATTAGAAGCCGAGAATGACCAAATCAATGAAACCTGGGTCTTGCAAAATCTCCAAAGTCTTTAAACCAAGAAATGTTAATAAGCATCCATTTCGAAAGTATTCACCAGTCCACAAGGAAACAAACCATTCACAAACAGAGACCAGTCAGCAGTGTGGCTACTCTCCAAAAAGTAGGTAAAATTATCTCCAAAGCAGAAAATTCACTGAAGTAACAAAGAGGCAAACTGACACAGTTGAAGGCTTGAATAAACCATCGAAGCAGGTTTACATCTCTATTCATGAGCCTTCTCTCTGAAAATCATTCGACATGATGACCGTATCAGGCATCTCTAAACCGAGGCATGGTGGAGGAAGCATCATAAATCGGAGCTGCTTCACATCACATCAGAGCCTTGAACACTCTCCATCATGGAAAGAGAATGAACTCCTCAGGTCAGTCTGAGCGCAGACCTGAATCAAGCAGGAGTGTAAGTTTGATCAGCAGCTGCTGGAAGAGCTTGAAGTTTGTTCATCGGTACTTTCATCCAGGAGGATCAAACATCCGATCAGCTCAGACAGGAACCTCAAAGTTTTCAAGGGTTTGCACACATTTTGATCCAACGGTGTGGCGGGGGGAACTTCTCTGAAACAGCACAATAGTTACGGTAAAAAAGAAGAAAAAAATCTGGTATTTTATTACTGAGTGACAGAAATGCTCACTTGGCAATTAGGAAAGGACCTGGCAGCAGACACTTAAATGAATGAATTCATTCATCCTGCTGACTCCTGCTACACTGACGTCAGAAGCTTCAGTTTTCAATGTGACACCGATAAAAAACAGTAGAGACGAACATCCGGACTCAGCTCAATCAATTAAAAGTGACCCACCCTGTATTAATAACTGGGGCCCAATTCAAAGTCATTTTTCATGGAATGACTCAGTTTTTTTGAACACCGTTGCCACTTTGACCAGATCTCCAATGTTTGTTACTTGCATGAGAAGGCACAAATCCATCAGGGGAACTGGAAAATGTAACATGGGTGCTTTGGTTTATCTAAGAATAAATGGAAGAAAACGGGCAGCATTACCTCAGTGTCACACAAGCAAGGATTCTGACTGGAGGGCCAGTGAACTGGATCTCTGGGCAGCCTCAGAAAAATCTGGCCAGGGAAAGTAGACGAGTAAAACCTTTTTCCTTCCCTTGAAGCAGCTACTTGGGCTGTATTTCCTCAAAATTTACCATCCGTGCAGAAAGGAACAGGCACTCAGCAGCTGACTCACAAAAGTATTTTGCACATGAGAGTTATAGGAAGGACACTGGAATTCACTGTTGCACTGAGGTGGAGGGAAGAAAGTAACCGTGCAGAAAATTCACCGCAGGATAACCAGTAAAAACAAAACATTTCAAGGGTTTTCGCTGTATTTCTCAAAATGATTAAGATGAACTCACCATTTAGCCTAATGCCCAAGAAAAAAACCCACTACAAAGTCCAACTTTCGGTCAACCAGCTGAGACACTGACCTGGACTGATGGTTTCGGGACGGTCGAGAGGCTCAGCGATGCTCCCCGATCCCCCAAGGAGTCAGAAGGAGTGTGTTCAGAATCTCACACTTTTCCAAGAGGCGCATTTATCATGCTTTACCATCTCAGCAGACATGCACCAATTAAGAAAGCCTGAGTTTGCAGGCCGTTTGGTGCCGATGTCAGCTAATTAGATGTTAGCTGCTTTCACAGTCCTGCTCCATTGTTTCCCCACAAACAAATGCCAACATAAAACACGGAAACCAGGTCTTAACCGCATTTTTAATGCAAATCAATCTTAGCTCTTTGTGCAATAAGATTGAAGGAGTGTTACGTGTGTTCATGGTCTAGCTGTGACCTGGAGACTTCTTTCAGGACTAATCAGGTTAATCCAGGTTAATCCTTATTCACCCCCGCTGCCATGGCTGTTTGATCCAGTTTCAGATTTGCCTCTGCTTCATGCTGAATGTATGATTATTCTGGTTTTGGTATTCAGCAGGTTTTACGTCAATTCAAATGACAATTTACTCGATGCAAACAGAAGGATGCAGCTTGACGATTGTAGATTCTGACAAATCCAAATGGTCTCCTAAGTGGTAGACTCTTCCTGGTAAGTTAACTAGCCTGGGGGATTTTGGTAATTGGGAAATGTGACCCTGCCCATACTGAACCTCCAAAATACCAGTGTGAAGTTTTATTTATTTTTCTTAATTGAGTAGTATGCATTATACAAGGGGGAAAAAAACGAGTGGTTTGGCCCGATGCTTACCACTTTAATGTCATCTGGCAGCATGTGAGTGGTGGTGGTGACAGATTTTTAGGGTTCAACAAGTGTTCCCGGAGCTTTAGTGAGTAACTTTTCTTCAAATTGAAACTGAGAAGGGTTGTTCTGATTAAGTAATCTCACTTGTAACACTAAACAGAATGAAAATGAACTTATCCATGTAACCAGATTGTAGTCCAGTCACTCAGTTACCACATTATCAAATCATGCTCGTCAATTTGGAAATTCTTTCTCACGGCTTAAAAGATCTATTTACCAATATAATGACATAACATGTCAGTTTTTTGGCAAATTTTCAAAAGAACACCTACATATCGAACACTTGTGCTCTTATATTCCCATCTCCTCTTGTTTCTGCCACCATTACCAAGCGCACGCCTCATACCAATACGTCCAAGACCTTTCATGATATCCAGTAAACAGACAACATTCCACTTCATACCGGTCATTAGGAGGTGAGTGTGGCTCGATTGGACAGTGGCTGTTGCCCTGTTCATATGTCCAAGTGTCCTTGAGACAGACGATGAACCCAGGGACCTTTCCCAGTTGAGGCTGAGCGACTCCTATGAAAGCTTCTCATTTACCGCGACAGTGGCTCCCAGGATTCCGCAGGATATTGTAAAATCACAGTGTATCGTACTTTTTAAAAGATGAGTGTCACATTATCAAAAAACAACTCCCCTGAAAAAAGCATTTATTCATTGCAATTTTTTTTTCCTTTTATAATTGATCCATAAAATCAGAAGAAGTCCAAGTAACTAAAGCCCCTCCATCTTCACAGAGCATTTCTGTTGGTCTCACATTTGGTGCAATTTTGGAAATTTGTAGTTAGCATGTATTCTTTAAAGCACACAACAACACTGTATGAGACTGATATTCTGATACTGGCAGGTATGAATGGGAATAATCTCATACACGGTAATATACAGTACGTCTTCAAGAAAAAAAACAAAAAGCAAATATGCACTGTCTAACACACCCTTATTGCTGACTGCACAACAGTGTCAGAGCAGCTGGATACATGAGCCCCGAGAGATTAATTATGGTGAAATGAAGCCCTCCCGCCACAGGAAATTACCCAACAACAAGTGAGTGAAGTCACATTGAAGCCACCTGAATGGCCATTTAGCCTGAAACTCAGGGCAGGGCAGCACGATTATTTAATGTAATCATTTATCATGTCCACGCTCATACTTAGGACAAATTTCCAACTCAGTCACTGAGAGCGTCAGGCAGCCTCTCCGCAGCCCCATCGCTCACTCAGCAGGGATGAAAAGTGATCCAGCTTTCCGTTCAGCAGCCAAACACACCTTTCGGTCTGGCGGTCTGACTGCCGCTGACCTCTTTCTGCCCGTCAACCACCCCATAAAAAAAAAATCTGACCTCTCCAGTCACAGCTCTCTGACCGCGGCATCAATCAAGGACCAGGCCAACGCTAACAGCCTCATACGGTCTCCTCACAAGGCATATAGAAAACTCTATCAGACACCATTGAGGCAATGTTTTGATTTTGTCTTTTCCCATTGTGACTGACGTTTATCCGCTTAATAGAAGTGAAGTCCGGCAATTCTATCATTTTATACGCCGTATGTTAGTGGAAAAAGACAAGTAACAGCAAAAGTGAGAAAAACAAATCAGAAACTGTTGAAAGTGTAAATAATTCAGAGAATTCCAGGTGGTTGACTGAATGTCCACCACACACTTCCTCAAAATAATCAAACTGGCAAATAAAAAACACTTTGATTTATTCGGAAGCAGATATCCTTCAACTCAAGATCTTATTCAGAACAGAAACAAAGATTCTGCATGCAGCTATGTGCAAAATTTACCACATGAAAGAAATTCTTTGTGTGATTTGTGTTCAGGCACAATTCATTATACTGTACATACATCAGTCCAGCCTCATCTTTGACCGTCAACACATTTTAACCAATAGTAGCATTTCTCTGTGTTTCTAGTTAATCATCCACCACAGAACAAGCTGCATGTGAGTAATACCAGCATCAGCAGAGTGATGAGAGCTGATTTCTAAAAACACAGCACATCTAAAATTTGGCGCTCATTTGAACTGGAGGCAGCAGACATTCATCCAATGAAAATGTTTTGCACATTCAGAGGCTCTGAGCACCGCTGTCATTTAAACAGACACCCAAAACACAAGAAAAGTTATCGGTTCTGGGTTGAAAATACTGTCGTGAAAAGGAGTCTCAAGCAGTGGTGACTCTTACCCTGAGACCGACGGTGACATGGTGGTCTCTGCAGTCTAACTCATGCTGCTTGACAGCAGTCGCTGTAGACTGAGGACCAAACATCCCACACATGCAAGTTTAAATCGTAAAAAAAGGCTCCTTTAATCTGATGCAGATGACTTAGTAAATGTTCTGCTTTACAACAGTGAAGTTCTTTCCTTCTCCAGTTGTCTTTTTAATGAAAATGTTTGTCACGCTCAAGAAACACGCCATGTAACAGCAGAGCAGGAGGTTTTTCTTTGGGGCTTCGCACCAATTGGACATGTCTGGTTAATCTCCAGCAGACAGTGGCCAGGGGGCTTTTCAAGCCACCTCAACTGCTTCCTCTTAGCGATGAGATTCTTGTAAATATCCAGACTCTTCACCTTCAGGCCACGGTTAAATCAAAGACTGTACATAACAAAAGGATCTCATTCTTTCAGTCATGACCCAAACTTTTTGGGTGGTCTAAGGAGTCAGGATCAGGTCACTTTTTTTCCAACCTTTCAGCTGCTGAAAAGAAAGTGAGAATGTAAAACTATAACTTATTTCACAAAACCTTATCTGTCAATGGGTCATATTTAGTAAATTATCTAAAGCCTACTTTCTTATTTCTTATTTGAGGAAAGTCAAACAGCAGCTACTAAGAATATCTAATAATGTGGAAAACATTAAAGCGATACTTCAACATTTTGGCAAATTGGCCCATCTAGGGCAATTCGGTAGTCATTTAGAACAGCATACTTACTTTTTTTGTGAGGGCGAGCTGTTGTTTATTCAGCGGTGCGTCTGAGGAGAGCTTCACGGTGGACATAATGGAAGTGGACGGTACAGTTGCTTCCCTCGTCAAACTCATCAAATACACAATCCAACAACCACAAAACACACTTTGGTGGACACGTTATAATCCGCACATTCACTACGCTGTGAAACACCAACAAATAATATTGTAGCATTACGACATTTAAGCAAATATTGGGAACTACTTTTTCTTTTGAGATCACTACGCCCAGACGCCATGTTTAGTAAGTAGTTCCGTCTTAGCAATCTTCGCAAAAAAACGCTCAATCTCGTAATTTTGCATTAATATTTCACAGCGTAGTGAATGTGGGGATTATAACGTGTCCACCAAAGTGTGTTTTGGGGTTGTTGGATTGTGTTGGATTGATGAGTTTGACGAGGGAAGCTACTGTACCGTCCACTTCCATTATGTCCGCCGTGAAGCTCTCCTCAGACTCACCGCTGAATAAACAACAGCTCGCCCTCACAAAAAAAGTAAGTATGCTGTTCTAAATGACTACCGAATTGCCCTGGATGGGCCAATTTGCCAAAATGTTGAAGTATCGCTTTAAGGAGCTCTGCAGGAACCCGAAAGTTACTATTCAGTGTGAGATATAAAAAAAAAGAGAGAAAGAAGTTACTGTATTTTACCTGACAGTCACAACACAAAAAAATGTCAGTTTTATGTCAGATCACTTTGACATTTCCCCTTTGTTAATGGATTTAAGAAAGAGCCAAATGTTTTATTTTCTATCAATGTATAGAAAACATGTCTGGGGATGAACTAAGACTTTCTTATGACTCCAGCCATAAATCATAAATCATCAGGATGTGAGGGTCACCCGAGTCTCTCGCCCTCATGGCCACCGAGGGGCCATGAAATGAAACAAAGATTTTCTGAGTGGCTGTGTCAACAAGAGTGAAAATATTGTTTAATTCTAAAAACACATTTTCTGAAGATGTCTGAAAGATGCAAAGACTGTATTTGGTTTATTTGGGCTTTTTGCATCAGATCTCCTTTGGTCAACGCTCAACTTGAAAATCAAACAGATGCTGTGGAAAATGAAGAGAGAACATTTACACTTCAAGCCCACTGTCGCTGTCGCTGCACTCACAACTCCAAGAACAGAAATCTGCTGGCATGGCATTTTTAAGTGAAAACTGTAAGCTTTCGTTGTGTTTCAGATGCTCAGAGCCACCGAAACTGGCTTCCAAGGTGGAAGTTTTGAAAATGTCTACTTGTAAACGGAGGGGAAAGAACATTTTGAAAACGCTCCAACTTTTGTGAAATGCTGCTGCTTTGCATACACACCAAGTAGATAAACAATAACGACAGGAACGTGACTCCCAGTCCATATTCTCATGGTGGTTTTAGAGTCAAGAGTCGCCTGTAATCACAACCCAATGCCATTGTCTGCCCATATGGAATATCTGTGTTCTTACCATTATTAAAGTTTATGGCGTACTGTTCTGTGTGCATGTGCATAAACAATGAAAAGCGCAAATTGTGGCCTTTCCGTTTCAACCGTTTCCATGCAAACAGACATCATTTTTAAAACATTGCCATGCGAAAGTTCTCTGAACGAGGCCTACAGACTTACTGCTGGTTTGTCTCTTGAGAGCACTGTTATGTTTCTGTGGTTTCACGTTTATCTCGAAGTGATGAGGAGATTCATGTTTTCCAAAACTGCAACATGGGCAAGTCAGCAATGAAATTAGACACAAGAAACAGTAAAGAGCAGTGTCCAACTGTCGTTCTTGATTGTAAACTCAAAAAAAAGAATGCCTATTCAGGTTTGAGATTGACTCTTTTGACGTTGTTCTTTTTTTAAGTGAATGCTTCATTGTGGGCTGCATGTCGGTCACCTTACGAACGTGTCACTTCCAAAAAACAAAAGCCAGTTCCAGTTGACAAATGGAGATCAAGTGATTGGCTTGTGAAAGCGTAATTCAATTGTTAACTGTCTAAATGAGTCACCACAGCAGCACCGGACATGAATAAAACCTGCTGGCAACACGGCTGACATCCATTACCCAGGTGGGAGAGGCGGCCAAAGCTATGGGGCAGCAGAGGCATTGACGCAGCGTACGAATTACACAAAGACACACCGACCCAGACAGCGGCAGGCCGAACACATCTGAAACAAAAATCCTCATCGCTGCTTCTCTCAACCCTGCAGTGGAAGTATTCTGTTCAGGTTTTACCCAGGGGTGTGACCACACACTGACTCACTACTGACTTTCAGCACAAAGCCACAAACGCAGGCGGCTGTTTACTCCGCCGAGCCCCGCGCTCCCATCAAAACCACACTCCATTTACGTCATACTGTCAGTAAGCAGATCTACCTGGATCACAGAGAGGAAATAGAAACGGGGAGAAGTGGACCGGTGGATGAGCAGATCATCAAATAAATCCAATCACAAAAGCATCTGCAGCAACACAACGGGGCCAGTCCCAAGAAATAGGCCTCTTTTTGAATATTCAGAATAAATATATAACCAGTAAACTCAGATAGATAGATAGATAGATAGATAAAACTTTATTAATCTCCCAAGGGAGAAATTCCAGTGTCCAGCAGCACACAGATCATATACATGCAAATAAATAACAGTACAATAAATAAAAGTGCTCATAGTGTACTTTGTTTGGCTCAGGCACATCTGTTATACAGCCTGATTGCTGAGGGGATGAACGACCTCTTGAAGCGCTCAGTTCTGCAGCGCAATGACAGGAGCCTGTTGCTCCGCTCACTTTTTTGAGCTGCAACTGTGTCGTGCAGTGGATGTTTGGAGTTCCTCAAGATACTCTGCATTAGAGCCCCCATCCTCCTCTCCAAGACTGCTCCAACAGAGTCCACCTTCCTCCCCATCACAGACACACACCTCCTGATCAGTCTGTCCAGCCGATTGCTGTCTCTTTTTGTCATACTGCCGCCCCAACAGACAACCCCAAAGAAAACAGCACTTGCAACAACAGACTGGTAGAAAATGTACAGCATGTCACCACACACATCAAAGGATTTAAGTCTCCTCAGGAAAAACAGCCTGCTCTGTCCTTTCTTATACAGGGCCCGAGCCTGCTCCGACCAGTCCAGTTTGTGGTCAAGGTGCACACCCAAGTATTTATAGGTGTGAACAACCTCAATACTCTCTCCGTCGATGATGACAGGTTGATGAGAGGGCTTCCTGCCAAAGTCAATGATCATCTCCTTCGTCTTAGAGGTGTTCAGAATAAGACCATTGTCCCTGCTCCAGGTGGTGAATCCCGCGATGAGCTCCCTGTACTCCTTTTCATCCCTACCCTTCACACATGCCACAATTGCAGTGTCATCTGAATACTTCTGCACATGACACGCAGCAGATCTGTGAGCAAAGTCAGCAGTGTACAGTGTGAAGAGAAAGGGGGATAGTACAGTCCCCTGCGGGGATATGAAGTATTTTAATTTTAACAATAATCAACAGAATGCAAAGTATTGTTGATGAATTCATTTTTCTCAAACTACTGATCAACTGTTTTTTTAAAGAGTTGTGTCATGAATTCACTGGTTGTGTTAGTACAAAACCAACAGAATAATCACAATTTGGGTTTTAAAACTAATCACATTTTTCAACACATCTCAATTTCTGATATAGAAAACGTTCAATTCAAACTGATTTTGATGAATGATTAAGTCAATAAATAGAACTGCATATCTTCACATAACAAATTGGAGTTTATTTAATTGGGTTTTAATGATTTTTTTTGTTTGTTTGAACATGAAACGCAGACCTGCTCTACCATGAGCTCAGTGGCTTCATGTGTCGCGCTGAAATGATATCCAACACTTGAACTGGAGGAAATAATTATTTGATCGCATTCAGAATTTGTAGGTTTGTCCACTTTGATAGAAATGAACAGACTAATTTATATGGTTGCTCACTAATTACGGCAGTAAACAGAATATCAGTCAAGAAAAAAAACATTCACAATATAAAAGCTATAAAAAGTTATGCATTTTATCAAGTGAAACAAGCAAGAGATTACTTCGCACTTGGTAAAGAAACCCTTGTTTGGATTTTGCTTCGGCTCCCTCCACAGGTTTCCAATGGGGTTGAGTTCTGGAGAATGACTTGGCCCCTTCATGTGCTTCTTTCTGCTCCTGTGTTGCCCCGGCAGCAGTTTTGGGCAAATTACTTCAAAAAATAATTAAAGTTACCTGTTACTTATTCAAAAAAGTAATTGAGTTAGTAACAGTTATAATTTTCAAGTAACTAATTAGTAGCCAAAGTAATGTTTGCATTACTTTAAAAAAAAATCATGTCAGAGAGAGAGAGAGAGAGAGAGAGAGAGAGAGAGAGAGAGAGAGAGAGAGAGAGAGAGAGAGAGAGAGAGAACAGACTAGAAGAGAAACACAGGTTAGCCTGGTAGTGTGTTTTGGGTCACTGTCCTGCTGGAAGACTCACCAGTAATCTTCAGTGTGCCTTCGGAGGAAAGGCGATTTTCATCCAATATTTTTTCGAGTACATGGCTCCGTTCACTGGACTCTTAATGTGGTCGATTCGCCCTGGACCTTTTGCAGAACAACAGTCCCGAAACATAATATTTCCTCCTCCACGCTTGACTTGACTTGGTGTTCTTAGATGTTCACTGGTGAACTTCAGGCAGGTCTGGACATGTGTCCTCTCGAACAGGGGCACCTTCAGCCCATGACAGCACAGTGTGCTGCGAAGTGTTTTCTCGGTAACACTGATCCGTATTACCTCCAGATCATGAGCAAACTCCTGCCCTGTAGTTTTAGGCTGCTTCCTCATCTTTCTCATCATCATCCTCACTCCACAAGGCCACATCCTGCATGGAGCTCCAGACCGAGGACGGTTGATGATTATTTTATGTGTCTTCCACTTTCCAATGTCTACTGCCACAATCAGTAAGAAAAAAGTAGAGTTGCTTCTATCAAAGTGGGCAAACTTACAAATTCAGCAGAGGATCAAATAATCATTTCAACCACTGCATGTAAATTCTTTGTTGCACTGTTTTGCTAACAGCCATGCTCGTTTCCACATTTCCATCCTGAAACTTTTCGTCCACCAGACCAAGCAATGCGCTCTTATCCAGGTAATCAACACATCTTTTAGCCTGCAGCTGTTCTTCGCTGACTTCCATGTAGGGCATTATCATCTGATGTGTCTGTATCTGTACAGCAGCAAATTGCCTGACAATCCATCACAGTGCGTCTCAAAATCATCCACTTTGAAAACCCTTGTTCACATCAACATCTATCCATCTTCCATCAAGCTGTATCCTGTTCAAGGTAACAGGGAAATGATGCCAATCCCAGCTACGTTGATGTGCTGAAATGAGGAAAAATGGAGGAGAGTTGAAGGATGGAAGCAAACGTGACAAGGGCCAAATTGTGATGTGTAGATGGCTGTATCTTGGAATATCTTGACAGGTGCAGGGTTTAAAGCTCAAAGGTTTAAAGAATTTCACATTATCCACATAAATATTATAACTTATCACTCTTGTTATCTCTACACTTGACAAGATCGTCACATATTAACACAAAGCAGCCAGATTGATGAGATCAATAGACGCCTTTCTATCAGAACCAATATCAACAGCATCACTGAGAAACTGGTTCAATATTTGTGTTTTGGCGGGGTCCAAGTTGACACTGCCTACTACAGGAAAGAAACCAATCCTGCACCCTGCAAGATACTCCAACTCAGGACTCTACCCATCACAATTTGGCCCTCGTCACATTTGCTTCCATCCCTCAGCTCTCCTCCATTTTTCCTCATTTCAACACATCAACTTCGGGGACGAAGTGTTCACCTGCTGCCTAATGCAGTCCACCCTCGGAGAGATGACCTCGTAATGAGACGATCAATGTTCTTCACTTCACCGGTCAGTGGTAACAGTGTTCTGGTCGGTTGGTGTCAAAACACCAACAATTACCCCAATTATTACTTATGACGGAGGATCACCTTCAAACAATGTGCCAATGCCAGATCAGAGTCCGTTCATTTTCCTGCTTATGTTTACAATGAAGTGCTTGGTATCTCTGTTTATCACAGATATATATATATATGTGTGTATGCATGTGTGTTTTGTCCCCTTTATGGGTCATTGTTGAATCTTCATTGTTGGCTACTTCTGTTTATTGTTAGCTTAATTTGACAGCAACAGACTCTGACAGCGTGCGCTGTTTATTCTCATGCCAATAAGCCTATATGGTTCTGTTCAGTTGAGTAAAGCTGAGGGAAGGCGAGCACGGAGATCGACTCACAGATAAGGGGATGGATGCTTCATGGAAACAGAAGGGTCAGGAAAACAATGACCCAGAAACAAGAGGCGAGAGTTTGTGCGTAGGTAGAAGGAATCCTCCCCTCTGCGAGGCTTCGATCTGTCCATGTAACACCGATGCCAGGTTTGGACCAGCACATGCCAAAATAATAAAAGGAAGAAAAGGGAGGGGGTGTATCCATGGCAAAGAGGCACCGTAGTACCTTTAAAGTGATCCCTTCATGGACTTTACATAACTCACTTATCCGACAGTAGATTCGACACTCGCTGGCTGTGTTCAATAATAGCCTTGGGAAGAAAAACCACACCGTCTGCCACGATCCTGAGTCCGCTCGCTTCAGAGCTCAGATTTACGCTTTGCTGTTCCTTCGACAGGAGTGGGAGACGTGCTTTTCTTTGGACAGCTACAACATGGTCCCACATTTGAAACACCTGTTCAGCTTGCCCCTCGATTTATTTGAAGTGCTGATTCACCCTCAAGGGTTTAACGTCACGAGAGATCGTCATAGTAGGCCTTTTTTTTTTTTTTTTTTTAGGAGTCGAAAGGCAGATTTCTGTTAGTGTTATGTTCTTGCATGCCGTTGTAACTCACACTGAACCTTTAAACTTGTAGTTGTAAGTCTTATCCTGAGGGGTTGGTTTTTCTTTATTAATGGAAAATGGAACCAATAAAAAAGGAGCAAAGTTCCCAGCGAGAGTAAACAGGCTGCTCTCCCCCCTCTGCGTCTCCTTTATCAACAGTGACTGAGCTGAAGGCAAACAGTTATTATTACATTGAGACTGAAATGCTCCAGAGCCCGGGCTGCTTACGCTTTCCGCTGGTTTGAGCCACGTCTGTCACAACATGCGATGAGGAATCTGAGATGCTTTTCTCATTCTGAGCAAACGAGGAAGTCGGATGTGTTTCAGAGAGAGCAAACCCAACAACACCTGACCTAATCCTCATCATGTCCCCGTTTCAAGTGGAAACGCACCATTTTTGCATTTTCCTTTCAGAAAAGTTTCACTTTTAGACATTCGCTTGACATGGTTGACACGAAAACTGGACCAAAAAGCGTTTAAAGCTCATTTGTCCTACTTCAAAATTCATTCACACGTTGAGTTTTACCCACCAGACAAAAACAAGTGGATAGGAATTAAAAAGTCCAGGTTTCTTCTAGCTTCCATTCCAGTATCTCTGCCACTTTTGTAATCAAAAATTCATGCTTTGTAAAAGGTTTTCATAACAGCGACATATTTGATTAAAGCGATACTTCAACATTTTGGCAAATTGGCCCATTTAGCACAATTCCTCAGTCATTTCGAACAGCATACTTACTTTTTTTGTGAGGGCGAGCTGTTGTTTATTCAGAGGTGAGTCGGGGAAGGTTTTCGGGACGGGCACAATGGAAGTGGATGGTATTTTTGTTCCCCCACCTCAAACTCATCAAATACACAATCCAACAACACCAAAACACTTTGGTGGACATGTTATAATCCGCACATTCACTACGCTGTGGAACACCGACAAATAATATTGTCGCGTTATGACACTAAAGCAAATACTGGGAAATACTTTTTCTTTTGAAATCACTACGCCCAGATGCCATATTTAGTAAGTAGTTCCATCTTAGCAATCTTCACATAAACAACTCAATCTCATAATTTTGCATTAATATTTCACAGCGTAGTGAATGTGCGGACTATAACGTGTCCACCAAAGTGTTTCGGCGTTGTTGGATTGTGTATTTGATGAGTTTGACGAGGGGGAACCAAAAATACCATTCACTTCCATTGTGTCCCTCCCGAAAACCTTCCCCGACTCACCTCTGAATAAACAACAGCTCGCCCTCACAAAAAAAAGCAAGCATGCTGTTCGAAATGACTAAGGAATTGTGCTAAATGGGCCAATTTGCCAAAATGTTGAAGTATCGCTTTAAACCAGTAATACAAAAGTATTCCAGCTAACACTGAGTACAAGAGGCTGTACAAGCTGGCCAGGCGGGGGAATTACATCTAAACATTTCTTTTAAAAAGCCAAAACGCTCAGAACAAAGACTAACTTAGTTTCAGCTGTAATCAGAACGGAGTGGCCCTGTGGATCCAGAACCGCTCATCAGCCAACGGGGTTTTCTCCTGCCACGGTCTCCAGTTGGTGATTGGACAGAATGTGAGGGTGACTCACTCCACCATCTTGCTGGAGAAATGTGTATGAACACATCGAATGAGCCAATGTTAGTTGGTTATTTTCCTAACTTCACTGGCAAAACACACACACACACACACACACACACACACACACACACACACACACACACACACACACACACACACACACACACACACACACACACACACACACACACACACACACACACACACAGAAGGATGAGGTCATGTAACTGTTTGCACAAATTATGCTCGTCCTTCTGTGGGACTAATTATTATTCTCAATCAAAAACCGAAAATATTAATCCTTCTCTACCTTGAAGACTGATCTGTCAACTGAATGACAATCATTTGTCCAATGACTTGACCCAAGGTCTTAAATCCTGGTCCTAAAGGTCCAGGTTCTCCTACACACTGGGATTTTACAGGATTCAGAAATGTCATAAAATTTAGGTATGAAATTCAAACTACAAACCAGTCATTTTTAAATCACAAGAGGGTATTGTAATGATTTCTCATCTGTATGCCTGCCTAATGATCAGTGCTTCACCGACAGCAGCTGTCCTGCATCATTCGGGGGTTTCCCTGACCTTAACACACCTCAGTCGAACAATTATCATCAACTACTTGAAAACATGCAGCTCAAGGATCAGGGTTGGATCCCCTTTCTCTTATTCCTCTTAGAAACCCTTGATCGTCACGAGTGGCCTGTTATTAGGCTTTCTGGAGAACTGATCATGTGACAGTCATTTGATTGTTTTGTGTTTGAGCAGAATGACTCTGAAAACATGCACATATATGACCCTAAAATAATCAAATGCTTGATTTATGTGTTAAATTTGGTGCGGACTGCAGTGAAAAAGTCAAGTTGTTATTAGAGCTGCACAATAATGGATTAATATACAATATGAAATGTTGAGTGACAAGTCCAGAGATTTGCCATAAAGGGAAGGACTTTTTAACCAGCGGTATTTCGCAAGCAGAGCAGTTTAGTTAATTTAGAGTTTTTAAAAAAAAATTCCTTGATTTTTGAGATACTGATGTTTTTTTGATTGATTGGTTTTTGATTTGATTAATAAGTTCATTAATTTCTTTTTTAATATTAAAAATTCTGTGATTCTGAATCCCCCATTTTGAGCAATGGTGGTCTGAGTCAACTTTTTGAAAACTGCTCAAGGTGGAACTGTACAGAGATGCTCCGTCTAAATGGAAACAGGGAAAAGGCAACTTTTTGAAAACGCTCTGACTCCGTCTCCATGTAAGCCAGGACAATACAGGTTTTTGAAAACTCTCAGGAACTACAGCCGAGGCTCCAAACACAGCTGTAGTAAACAGTTCTTCTGCACCTGATCGAGTAGATGGACGATAACATTTGCCTCCAGAGTGTCATGACTCTGTTCAGTGTCTCCTTATAGTAGAGAGTCACGCATAAAAGCAACTATGAACAATAACGTTCATAGTTTACATGTGAGGTTTCATTGCAATAACAAACAGCGCCAACTAGTGGCCTGGCTTGCTCACTACATCATCTTCAAAACGCTGCCATGTAAATACCAAACTTTTCTGAAAGGAAAACCCAAAGACACGCGTTTTTCAATTGAAACCTTGACGTGTATTCTGGGAAAGCCTCGTGCACCTCGAGCTGAGACAGAATGTCCCACCCTGCTCTCCACTGTCCCACAGCTGGACCGTGAACCTCCACTGTCCCACAGCTGGACCGTGAACCTCCACTGTCCTACAGCAGCTGATGGAGCATGAAGTCCTGCTCCGGCTCACTGCGCTCGCGCTCTTTGCGGTGAAATGCTCGGTGCGCGCGGCAGGCAGCCTCACCTGCCTGTCAGGTGCTCCTCTCCCCGGGGACTGCTGCGAACCTTGCGGGCTTCCGGGACTCCAGATCTGCCCGCGGGGTCTCCGGCGGCCGCGACCCGCTCACCTGTCGGGCGGCGGCGGCTGGAAACCGGGCGGCGGTGCTCGGAGGACTGGCGGACCGGCGGAGGAGACTCGGTACCGTGCTGGCCGCCGGACAGGAGGACGGCTCCATGTTCACGCGAGGAACATCCCGATCAAAGCGATGTCCGCCGGCGAGGAGGCTGAGGAGCGTCTGGGGGGGAGAGCGGAGCTCCGGGACACTTTTCCTCCCGGTGCGCGCGCGCGTGTGTGTGCGAGAGAGAGAGGGTGTGTGTGTGAGAGAGGGTGTGTGTGTGTGTCCTGCTCTGAAGGGGAAGAGTCGATCAGTGAGCTGCAAGAGTCTCTCTCTCTCTCTCTCTCTCTCTCTCTCTCTCTCTCTCTCTCTCTCTCTCTCTCTCTCTCTCTCTCTCTCTCTCTCTCCCTCTCAAAACTTTTTCATTTCATTTAATGAAGCGTGCTGTATATTTTACCCTCCACCTGTTTCTTTCTTTCTTGATATTTTTTTTATTCTAAAAGAAGACAACAGGCTGACCCCTGACCCCCAGATTCTTCTAAACGTTCTGTTTTAGAAAAGTTTTGCATTTACAGGCTTTTACAACAACACATCCTTTCACAGGGAAGGGGGAGGGGGTGGCCACTGGCAGTGTGTTCTACAGCCTGTTCTTTACAGAAAATGTGCTGCATAGATAAAAACTGTAGTGTTGAGTGACTCACCCCTTGTTTCATGTTCAGGATCATATCAGAGATGGAGAAGGAAACCTCCCAGTGGAAGAACACACCTGCACACTGTCAAACTGGAGGTCTGTTTTTTTTATATTCACAAGCCCGTTCACTGGGATCATTACCAGTTGGGAAAGTCATATTTCCCAGTTTACACTTAAAGACAATAAAACAACAGGCGCCAGTTTCTCCTCCTGCGGTCAGCCCCCTCCCAGTAAAATAAAACAGCAAACCTTTTAAAATATTTTTAGTATAATTTTTTTATATTCTTTATTCAATGTTGAGCCTAAATATTGCTGCGTCAAGAGCTCCACTTTGTCCTTCCTCATTCCTGTTGGTTTAAATGTCGCAGACTTCTGACTGGACGTGCAGTTCTTGCTGTCTGGAGCATTTTCTTCCTTCAGCTTCACTTTATTGCGTCGGTCTGTGTGTGATATACGGCCCTGCTGTATTTCAGTCTGAGCTGTGGCCACTTTTCAATCATCTGTCCAGATGACTACGATGGGTGTCGGTTGATGAGACAACGCTGCTCTGAGCCACGGAACTTTTTGAAAATGGCTCCCAAGGTGGATTTCCTAAAAACACAAATTTAGAAGTGACTAAACTGGCGGTATTGGTTGCGTGTCCTGTGATTGGCTGACACATCCAGGCTGTACTCTTCAACCTCCAACTGTATGAAGCCTGAAAATTCACTTTTATTGCAAAATAGGATATTTTCTCTTAATATTTCTTGCTTAATGGGGTCCAGAACACCATCACAGTGTTGAGTGTTTCTCAGTCTTCTGCCCGCTCCGCTGGAGTGTGTCATTAAACCAGACAGAAACAGTTCGACAGCCGTGGAGAAATATTCCAGACCGTTCAGCTGAATGAGCTCTGTGTTACATAGGACCAATGTCAGATCTGACTGTCTTTAATCCAACTTCCTGCTGTGACACAGATGATAAACTCCCCTCATGGCTGCATAATGTGCCCTCCGGCATTTGAATTTACTGTTGTACAGTGTGTGTGTGTGTGTGTGTGTGTGTGTGTGTGTGTGTGTGGGGAGAGCAGGATCTTCTTAGCTCTGGTGGTCCCAACAATACCACCTCACTCCTGAAAATCAAAGCCTGTCCCTGCATGCACACTCCCTCCATCACACACGAGCGCAGTTTAACCTCGTTCGACGATGCAAAAGAGCCGGATTGTCAGCAGGGTTTGGTGGACACACACACACACACACACACACACAGGCAGCGTAATGCACGGTGGGAGATGGTGACTCTATTTGTAGTGTTTGGAATTAACCAATGTCAACATCTCAGTCCAACTCTGAACATCCTGGCTTTACTAGCACCTTGTTTATGGAGTAATGCAGGCTCTGATTGGCTGGATTCTCCTTCACATCCAGTGAGGCAGGAGGGTTTGGAGACTGTACTGTTTTTTCCTATGGTTGTGAATTTCTTAGATCGAGGACCCTTTCTATGACACATAGTGTTTGGCAAGATTTTACAAGGAAAAATGTGTTTTCTGTCTCTTTCTTCAGACTGTACTAACTTTGTATTTCTGAATAGGAGAGCTTCAGCACAAGTGACCTGTTTTAGCCGTGGGGGTGTGACAGTTGGGTTTCTAAGGTGACATGTAAGATTACCCCCCAGAGGCTCATGTCTTGCTGTGTGCTCATCAGGGGATTAACTGCTTCATTAAGCAGAAAGGTGCGACCCGGTGCTTCGAACCTCTGGAATGAGCTCATCGAGAAGAGACTCGATCGCTGGATCTTCCAGTTTTTGGTGGAGCTTCTTCCGCTTTGTAGTCCCATTTACTGGACTGGGACATGGTCAAACTGTGTGATTTCCTCTTTCAGGTACTCAGGTTTTCAAAAATCACTTAAAGTTCAGGATATTTTCCAGGTTTTCTCTCCTGAGCTTCAGAGCTGAAAGCTCGGCCTCATTGAAGTTTGACTCCAGTCTGGTTTAGTGTGGAGTCGCTCATCCATCCAAAGTGATGCACCTCAAACAGAGTCCATCCTAAACAGGCATCAACTGCAATCCCATTCGAGAAAATCCAAATTTTACTTCCAATGTGACAAAGGACTTGTGAATTTGAGTTCTACTTTTTTTTTTACTGTACTACCAAAGAGCTACATGCGTTCATTTGGGAGGAGAAAGCACAGAAAACTCAGCCTCAATCTGATTAAAAGCAACCGCGTCATCAGAACATCTGTCCGTTCATTCATCGTTTTTATTACCCACGTTAGACCAGAGAGGCCTGGACTTCTTATTGTCCCCTGCAGTATTTCGAAAGTCATCCTCGGGAAGCGCTTCCAGACCAACCACAAGTCACAATCTTAAAGTCTCATCCCGGATACGCTGCGCACCTCCAGCGAAAGTCAGCGAGGGGACATCCTTATCGCGTTCCCCAACAGCCTCGAGTCGCTCCGCATAATACAGAGGAGTCGTTTTCCCACTTTATTTGCTGGCTGAACTCCTAATCTTATCACAAAAGATACACACTGCATCCTGTTAAAAAAAAAGGAAAGATTTTCTTTCAGTCGCTACCCAAAAGTCATGATTGTTGATGTGGATAAGGACGTAGCTCAATTTGAATCTAATGGGTCAGATCTCCCTTCAGCACAACTTGTCCCATTCTTCAGTGCTAAATAAAGATTTCTATTAAACGTCATTGAATACAGGGGTGCACATCTTTCCGCCGTGTTCTTTTCCATGACAGAACCATGCAATGGGTAGAATCTGCGCCAGCGTCTGGCGACGTGAGGGTCGGTCGGGGAGGCGTTGCGGCTCGGTCACTCAGAACTTTGAACTCAGCTGAACTGAGCGATGAAGGCGTCGTTTCAAAGAGACTCAGTTCAGTTCATTCACCCAGAAGACGAGCGAATCGCTCACAGTCAACACAGCACTATGAGGCGAAGGAGATCAATCTGGGTCGGCACAAAGAAACTTGACACATCACCGAATGAAGATTTTTTTTTTCTCTCCTTGTGGACCAAGTTTCAAGCCTGAAGGACTCAATTTGGGCATAAATGAACATAAAACAATGACTGTCAGATTTCTTTCCGCCTCATCAATAAGGCCGTTGATAGAGTTTGTAATATTCGCCTATAAATAGGGGATCCATTGGAAGCCCTGAGCACCACTGCTGGTCCCAGATGCCTTCATTTGCGATGCCGTCCTGCCCTCTAGTGCTTTGTTGTGATACTGGAGTTCTTTCTCCCTCCCTCACGCTGAAGAGGCTGAAATTTCCAAATCAGATTTAATTAAAATCGCCACCAGCGTTCACCCACTGAACTTCAGATCTCCATTCTCCAAACTGTGACAGTTTTTAATATCCAAATTACGTGGCCCGCCGATCACTGCCAGCGATAACTGCTGACTTGGACAAATTCAATATCCTCCCCTCTGATAGCAATCAACAACAATTGCACTATCATGCCAGGGGCAGAGAGAATGGGGAAAAAAACAACAACAATGGAATAAAGAGCAGTGTTTTAGTGCCTGGTGGGAGGAAATAAAATCACACACAAGTCTGAGAGGGACGAACTCCAGTGGCGGCTTTTGGAGACGTGGCAGAGAGCCAGAGAGTGGCCGGTCGCTGCTTCTGCTGCAGCCGGGACTGGAGAGACGTGAGTTACAGGCCACTTAATCAGTCTCACATCCTGCAGACTTCCTTATCCAACACCATCACACACACACACACACAAACACTCACACGGGAAGTTTACAGCCTGCTTGTCAACGACTGTACCTGGTGGGAAACTACAAACACACAACCACAAAGTCATCTGTCGAGGCTGAGCCTTGATGAAAACTCTCTTGTCAAATGAGAAGTGGTCTTGTTGAGGAGTGTTCATTGGGCTAAAATAACTATGCATCCAGCACCTTTCTTCTCTTTTTTGACCTTCGCTGTCATTCTTCGTATAAAAAAAAAGGCTGCAAACTCTTTTCTGGTGAAACATTACAGTGAAGCTGGATTTAGTTAGATTTGAAATAAAAGGAAACCAAACCTTTGGGACTTAATTGACCACTTTCTGGTAGAAACTAAAAGACCATATGATAAACATTACCACTGCTCACACATACGCAAAAATATTCAATTTTAACATCTCAATAAACAGTAAAAGCCTCATATATATAATTTCTGTTAAAAAGAGTTGATATTAATAAATGAACTGAGATTCACTGCTGTAGTACATGAGTATCTATTACTGTCCCAAGACAAATGAAATCCCTCAGTACTCATTCAAAACATCTTTATTTATATTCAGAAACAGACAACCTGATCATTAATCTTCTGACGTTCTAAATTAACCAACAGCAGACTCAGCGGTTAAAAACAGAAATACGAGATGGAGGACGTCTGATCTCTTCCATCTTGACGTAACGTCCTCGTTAATGTCCACCTCCGCTGCCGTCTGTTCTCTCCTATCTCGTGATCTTCCTTTCTGTCTCTGCTTTTCCTCATAGATGGCCGCGGGTGGAGGGGTGGGGGTGGGGGTGGGGTGGGTCAATCAGCTGTCCCGTCCCCCACTCCAGCGCCTGCAATTCACTTCTCCTGTGATTGGCTCCTGGTTACCATGGCGGCGACATCGGCTGTGGGTTCTGGAGGTAAGACATCACAACCGCCGAGATGGAGAGCCTGAAAACAGCAGGAAAGAAAGAGAACCATTGGAAACGACTGGTTTCGTGACAAAAACAACCAACATGAGAGGAGAGGCCCAACACGAAGACGACAGCGTTTCTGTGTGAACAGACATCGTTTTCAAAACAGCGCCATGAAAACTTTTCTGAAACAAACATGCAAAAACTATGAACTTTTTCTTGAAGCCCTGCCAGGTAGACAGGGTTTTATAGTTAATCTATTAAAGGAACTAAAACCAGCAGGATAACTTTCTGATTGTTCCTCTGCTTCAGGCTGAACTGCAGCAGGCAGCCGTGCGGTTAATCCCCTCCAAACACGTGTGAAGCCAGCTTCACCTGATCAGCTCAATGACATACCTGCCCTCCACAGATCATTTATCCTGTATAGCCACTCACCTTTGTTTAATAACACGCGGATACTTGGACTGTGTCTTGGCTCCGGACCAGCGTCCTAAAACTGGCCTTGAACCACTCACCACACGCGCTCCGAGCCGGTGCATTAGGTTCACCGACCGACATTATTTGCTGAGCGCGACGTTTTAGCGTCGCTAAACTATGAGTAGCTGGAGCTCGCCTTATAATACAAACTCATCTAGACGATGGAGCAGAAGGTTTTCCCCTCATTGTAAATCTGTCTGTGAAGCCTGGACGAGTGCCCCGGGCCCACAGCAGGCCTCTTTTTATAAGCAAATGCATCACTCAGGGAGGTCGCACACTTAAAAGCTTTTGGACATTAGAGTCGGCTCGTCTGGAGTCCCAATAACAGGCGAAGGTTTAACCTCCAGTGTTTAAAATGCATGAGGCTCAGACTCAATGTAAACCTCATGAGTTCCTCACAGCCAAGTAGAGATGAAGACGATACAACACAAAGAACACGGACAAAATGAAGTAAGTGTACAGGTGAGCACGCTGACATGACAAATATGAGAGATTGTAAATTACGTTCTTACAAAATATCAAGAGGAGGAAACACAGTTCGGACTGAAGTCATGTTTATAATGTTTGTTGCTTCCTAAATTAAAAAGCAAGTTCGTATTTATCTGACTGCTTGTTTTCATGAATGACAGTCATGAGCAGTTACAAAGAAAACTGAGGATGCAAAACACAGCTATGCATCGCGGAATTGAATCATTGACAAGATAATCATGACCAAAGTGAATCGTGAGACCAGTGAAGATGGTAATCCTGCATACATAGGATAAACAAATGAAACCAAGCAGCCACGTTTCAGGATTTGACCTTTGGATAATCTTTCAAGTGAGCACACTAATAGAAAACAAAATTTCATATCAAAATGAGACTATTTCTGATTTCACTGCAGAGTTTCATCAGATTAGAGACTCTCTAATTATGTGAGGATATATATATGTATATATATATATATATATATATATATATATATATATATATATATATATATATATATATATATATATATATATATACATATATAAATAAATATAGTGCATATAAAAGCAATAATACCACAATTTTTCCAAAGTCACTGTTTTAGATGAAGACATTTTACAGCAGTGTTCTGAACTCAAACAGCTGTGCAGGGGAAATCTGGCACAGGTTTCAAATGTGTGCTCAAATCCAGCTGCTGCTGGGACTGGTGGGAGCACTGTACTCACATGAAGCTGCTCATCATCTGTTTGGTGTCCTCTGAGCTTCTGGAGTTTGCAAAGCTGATGAAAGAGCAGTAGACTGCGATCCAGGCACACCATTTCAGCTGAAACACAAACACACATGTTCACATTCAGAGGATCTGCGTTCATAAAAACTGAACCTGTGCAGTTTGTTTTTTTCTATGAATGTAAAACAGAAAATCAAATTGATGACATTCAAATAAAATCTATAGACCCCCAGCTTGCTTCTCTGCTTTGTTTGTCCAGTTCATTGCATTCTTTGTGCTGAAAGTCAGCAGCTGTCCTTCATTCCCCTATCTGAAAGGTGAGTTCACCTTTAATCTCCTAAATGGAGTGATTGGGATGGACCGATGTCTCCCCTTCAAGCGGAATACGCACGTCGAATGTGGGCACGTGTAGAAAGCAGCTTTGTGTGTGTGTGTGCGTGCGTGTGTAGGATCAGTTGATGTGTGTGTAATTCACCTTCAGCATCAGTCCACACATGCTGAAGATCATGCCAAGCAGGTTCATGTAGTCGGGGGTGGGGTCCTCCAGGGTGGGGTTGGTCTCCGTGCTGGGAGGTTTATACCTGTCACATGATGAATCCAAGTCAGACAAACTTACAATGCAATGTGTGTTTAAAAAAATCTCTATGTTCAAGGTTAAACCAAATAATTCTCTATTAAATAAAGTTCAGACCACTCTGAACCATTTCCTACTGAAGCTGCTGTAAGTTTATTCTGCTGGGAGACTTTTTCTCCACCTCTGAGTCTGGTCCTGCAGGTTTCTTTCTGTTAAAAAGGAGTTGTTTTTTTCTGAACACCATCTCCTACGCCTCCTGATGAGGAACTGTTGGGTTTTCCTAAATAAAAGTGTTTTATATTTGGCACAATGTGAATAAAATTCAAATAATCGATATGCTGATGGAAGACACCTTCCAAGGTCAAAACAGATACAGAAAGACAAAGTCATTTCAGATTCCCGGACATGTTTCTCATAGCAGCAACCAAATACATGCAGCCTTCTTTCATTTAGACACATAAAATATATAGATTCGCTAATTTCTGAATGCATTCGGTGGGGTTTAAATCAGTTTACTGGATGATAATCCACAATGATACCAATCACGTTTATACAGAAAACAGTCATAAAGTTGGAGTAAACTATTGTATTTGATTTAAACATCAGGATGTTGAGAGTACTGGAGAAAATGACTGTGATTCTAAAGAATAACGGCAGCAAATGAACTGATTAGGTTCACTTTTGTCCCAAAGCTTGATTAATATGACTTCTTTAACAGTGACTGAGGTTGAGACCCTGCACAATCAGAAACATTCGAGCACGGACAAGCTCACAAACCCAAACAGGAAGATAAAAAACTGCAAAAACAAAGAAAACTCCAGCATAAATGAAATGAAATCTCTCCTTGTGGGACTAATAAAGGCAATTCAATTCAATTCAAAGCATAATAACAGTGTGTAAGCCCTGCTTCTAGACCACCATGCTAGTGCTAATCCTTTCAGGATGGGCTAACAGTCGCTAAACGAGCTAATTTACTCACAGAAAAAACACCTTTTATCCGATAAACACACAGTACACACCTCAAAATCTTGTTCTGCCTTCTCGGGTCTGCCATATTATTAGAAGACATACTGTAAAAGTCTCTGTTTTTAATTTAAACTAAATAATTTAAAGTCCAGCGAGTGCTAACACTCAGCTGATCAGCAGCGGAGAACCGGAAGAAGAAGGCGGAAGAGGATGGTCTTTCAAAATAAGAGGTTTTTTGTGATACACAGGCGGGGGGGGAAAACGAGTAAAATACACATTTACTCTTAATTTGAATGGAGTCGCTTGTTCCGGTGAGGAAGCAACATGGGAGAAATGAATGGGTGAAAGGAGGTTTCAATGCCTCAAAACTGTGATAAACGGATTAATTCTGGCTTTAGCTTCAGCCGAAATCGATGTGACTCTTCCCTGAGATCGTTTTCCAAGTACACGGTTTGTTCAAGTTTCCTAAATATTTTTTTATTCACTTCAGAAAGTTAGCAAGTAACCACGCTACAGCTGCTGGTTCAGAAATAGGCATACATTTATCAGAAATACACATAATTATATCAGAAGTAGATATAAATGTATCAGGAACAGACGCGTTTATCACATATTCGCTACAGCATAATAACGACTGTTAGCTCTGTTAGTGTGAGTGGTTGAAGTTTCACAAACAGCTGATTGTTTGCGCTTGCTTTGTTTTTCTGTTTCTTTCCCCCACAGTGATCCAGCTGAGATAAAACACTACAGATCTCCATCTTTCCACAGAGTTTAAAGATTCGTATTCTGTGTGTGGAAGTTTTCCCCCTAATGTAAATACATTTTTTATTAGATTTTTTTCCCTCTTTGTCATTGTTATTTTTGTCCACTTGTGTTTATTACTGTTGGTTCTAGATGGGTGTTTGAGGCCGTTGATGTTCACCATGTAGCACAGGCTTGGTTTGAATCCCTGACTCTCTGATGTGGAGTTTGCATGTTTTATGTTTTCTGTAACTTTTCTGTAACACTGCTGCTGCTCATGGGCACCACAACCATAGCAGAAAGCCAATTATTGACCGTTATCAACATTGTATTCCTCCAGAGTGTCATGATTCCCAGTCCTTATTCTCCTGGCCCAACATGCCAACTCATTGTTTTTACAGCAGGATTAACTGTAATAAACTGTAAGATCTGTCTGAACCGTTTCACTGTTTCCCCCACAGGTCATGTGATGGCGTTTCCTGAGCCCAGACCTCAGGCTCCTCAGCTGCCTCAGCATCTCCACCGGACCATCGACTGTCGCCAAGGACCCGTCAGGGCCGTCCGCTTTAATGGTGAACGGCGTGAAAACCGTGACATTTTTTTCCATAAAATCTCTCTTGTAGTTTTAAAGTTTAACGTTTCAAGTCAGAAAACTTGAATGCTTCAGTAAAGATGTTCTCATGTTAGTTTCTCCTCAGTATAAAAATAAACAATAGGCTGCATTTAATCTATATTACCAAAGTAGCTGAAGGAGAACACACTGTAGCAGAACTGTCATAGGACGTCACTGAAATGTTGAAAAAATTATTAAAAACGCTGTTCATGGTAACTTCTCAGCCTTTGTAGAGCCATCTTGTATATTAAACTCCTTTCACCACAAGACACAAACCTGAAATGTTTTATTTACACTCTGCAAGACCAAAAATATGCAAATAACGGGTTCACAGCGTGGAGATCCTGAGTGTAATCCCAGCTCCGTCTCCCTCCCTGCTCAGCTGACGGGAACTACGTGCTGTCCTGTGGAGCTGACAAGTCTTTAAAGCTGTGGAGCGCCAGCAACGGGACCCTGCTGAAGACGTACAGCGGACACGGATATGAAGTCCTGGACGCCGACGGGTGAGAGTAGTGCGATCGGCGTGAAGAAAGAAGACGCTGACGGAAAAAGAAAGAAACAACTACCGGTCCCTTTATGGAGTAACCGTGTGTTTTTATGTTTCCACAGTTCCTTTGACAACAGCCAGATTTGCTCCTGCAGCTCAGACAAGACGGTGATTCTGTGGGACGTGGGAACGGGACAGGTCTCACGCAAACTCCGAGGCCACGCCGGGGTCAGTGACAGTCATTACTTACTGCTGTCAGTGTTATTGTCACTTTCATCTTGAGTGGGCCGGACCTGTAACTCAGTCCCATGATAACCTTTAATTTAAACTTTAGTTTATTGCGTCACAGAGTATATGTGATGAAAACCAAACAACTACCACTAAAAATGGCTACAGCCTCAACATGAAGCCAGTTTTAATGATACATTCTGGTGTAAAATACAGTGAAATGTAATAAAAAAAAAAAACACCTATTTTCGCTGTTGCATTGTGGGTGTTTTTTACAGACTCACCCTGACCTGGCTTTCAGGTTAACGGTACTTTGCTATCTTCCGATTCTCAGTTTTTCGTTGTGTCCGTTACTCTTTTGAAATTTCCTGGATAAAAAGAAAAATCAATGTCTTCTTGGTAGTTCAGAGGGCCGGATTGGAGCCTCTTGAGAGCCAGTTTTGGCCCACGGGCCTTATGTTTGACACTCCTGCTTAACATCTTTGTGCTTCTGTTTTGTGTCTTCATTCCTACAATTTTTCTGGCTTTTCTAGAAAGTCAACTGTGTGCAGTTCAACGAGGAGGCGACCGTCATCTTATCTGGTGAGCCGTCACACACACATCAGCCGTAACACAATGTTCAGGCTCAGTATCTGTCAAAGAAAACAAAGAAGATGAAAACACTCATCATCTGTGTGACGAATTTCACTGTTTTGGTACATTCTTTTTCACTCCCCAGATTCAAACTGCTCATTAATCCTCATCCCGTGTCGTATTCACTGACAGATCTTGTGTTTGTGGCGTTTTGGCAGGATCCATCGATGGCACGGTGCGCTGCTGGGACACCAGGTCCAGACGATTCGAGCCCATCCAGGTTCTGGACGAGGCCCGAGACAGCGTCAGCAGCATCAAGGTGGCTCAACATGAGCTGCTCACCGGGTGAGCGAGCACAGCAGCAAGGGATCATTAAAAACTCATACCTGCTTGATTGTCCACATTTTATCACACTACAACCACAACCTTTATGTGCTCGATGCTACACTTTCCACATTTTTATCGGGATTATTAATATTTCTCCTTGCGTTCAGGTCGGTGGACGGCAGAGTGAGACGCTACGACCTGAGGATGGGACAGATGCATGTGGACTTCATCAGCAGTAAGTCGTCTCCTCCGTCTCTCTAAAAGTCTTTGGAGCGGTGGCGTTAAACTCATTTTACTTCACATACAGTGCAGTTTCATCTCAAGTGGAACAGTAGGAAAAATAGGATCATCATATAGAAATAACTGGAACTCTGTGTGTGTGCGTGTGCGCGTGTGTGTGTGTCTCAGGTCCGATCACCTGTGTGTGCTTCAGCCAGGACGGTCAGTGCACCCTGAGCTCCAGTTTGGACTCCACCGTCAGGCTTCTGGATAAGAGCACGGGGGAGATGCTGGGAGAGTGAGTCGCTTTCAGTAATTAATACAGTATCATAACATTCATTAACACGTTATAGAAATACCACAGGTGCATTTTAAACAGTTAAATGCAGAAAAATACAAGAAGATATAAAGTTGCTGAATGGGAATTATCAGATTAGGTATAATAGTGAAGTAAAGTAAGCTTTGTAAATCCTTTTTCCCACTTTATTCACTTTCTTTATTGGCTTCGTGTCCTTTTTTTTTTTTTTTTTTGAAGCAATCTTAGCCCATTTTTTGTCTTAATTTTTATTTTTGACTTATTTTACTGGCTTACTTTTTCTCTCTATCTCACAAATTCATTAAATTTTCACCACATTACTGATACTGCAGCAAACAAACATGAACACAACCACATTTCTAAAGTCGCTGTTTACCAGAGCTGGAAGAAAAAAAAGAGAAATGTTGATACTTAAACATTAAAGTTTTTCTGATTTGTTTGCCAGGTGAGCTTCCTGATTCACTGACTTCCTCTCTGGAAAAACTGCATCATTCTAAACTGTTTTTGTTAAAAACTTGCACTATTTTCAGTATTCCACGGTCACTGCTCGGTGTGTACGAGGCGGAGGCAGGATGAGGGGGTGTTGTTGTTGTTCCTCCTCTCACCCAGTAACAGAGTCCATGATTAACTAAGGTTTTGTTGTCTGGATGGGACACTTGTAACGCTTCTGTTCCACGTATATTGTCTTGGATATTGCATATTTTATTGGTGAATTGCCTATTTTAGGAGTATATTGTGTTGAAAATGGCATTTACTTGGTGCTCTCATTTTCTTGCCCTTGTTCTCTATATTCATATTTTTATTCTTTTTTGCCCATATTCTTTCTTTTTTTTCTAATTCTGGGTGATATATATCTGCAGCACAGGAGGGCAAATGAGATTAAATTTGGAATCCGCTGTGTGTCTTGATCATGCAGCTCACTTTGACTTTGACCTCTGACAGGGAATCAGCTTTACTGTGTGAAATCACACTCTGGGGAACTTTTAACACACTTGGCCTCGTTCTGCTGACAACACGGCAGAATCTGTGTGTAATAATTCGTGTGTGTGTGTGTTTAGGTACACTGGCCATAAGATGAAGGGCTACAAGCTGGACTGCTGCCTGTCCAGTAAAGACACTCACGTCCTGAGCTGTTCGGAGGACGGACACATTTACTGCTGGGACCTGGTGGAGGTCGGTACGCGGTCGGGGGGGTTTAGACGCAGCTGTGGCTCGTCCAGTGGAGCGGATCGCCCTCCGACCGAGAGAGGCTGGAACATGAACGTCTGTCCTCCTCTCCCTCTCTGCTCCAGGGGTCTCTGTCCTTGAAGCTGCCCGTTGGCAAAGCGGTCGTCCAATCGCTGTCCTTCCACCCCACAGAGACCCGCCTCCTCACGGCCATGGAGGGGCGCGTTCAGGTGTGGGGGGCGGAGCCAGCGGAGGACGCCATGGCCACATAGAGACGGGGGACAAACTGTGAACAGAGGACTGCTGGGAGACTGTGTTGAACGCTGCAGTGCTTGAAAAGAGGAAATCATCTGAGGCTTGATGGCGTTCAGTCCGGAGGAATGGAACCTTTTCATCCCTTTTTGTTCTTGTGTTGGGTTCATGATAAGTAGAAAAAGAAAAAATTCAGACTGGAAACCAACAAATTGTCACAGAAGGGAAAAATGTTACTTTATTTTTGGATCGAATTATTAGATTGAGCAAATTCTTGGCTGCATGCCTACAAGCTGTGCTTTTGTTTTTCTACAGTTTTTTTTGTTTTTTTTTATCAGAGAAAATGTTGAACACAACACAACAGTTGCAAGACATAAAATAAATAGATGGATAAAAACACGTGATTCTCATTAAAATGTGACTTTGACTGAATAACAAAAAAATTGCAGACAATTTCTACATTTTTGTACAAAAAAACCCAAAAAGAATAAAAATTTAAATTCCATTACATCATGTCTATTTTTGACCACAGTGAAACTGGCCCAAATTTTCTGTTTTTTTTCAAGCACATTTGAAGAAAAAAATCACAAAACAAAATAAGTTAATCATCATGACCAAGAAAATCAAATAAATAAATAACTTATCTTACATAAATACATGTTGACAATTGTAGAAGTTTTGGCTGGATTGGATCTCGTCGCCTCGTGCACGTCGGATCTGCTGAAACTACGTCTTAAATAAATACAAAGTCAGCTTATTTACACAAAATGATCAAGTCAATGTAGATCAGGGGTGTCAAACACGAGGCCCGTGGACCAAAACTGGCCCGCAATAGGCTGAAAAACACCAAGCAAATGGTAAACGTTTTTGAAGAAACTGATTTTTTTTTAACAAGTTTTTTGACACAACTCAACAGAGTCATCAATGATGCTTCCATGAAAGATCATCATCATCTCTCAAAGCCATGTTGTCAGGGTGAGTTTATAAAAACAGGCACGATTCAGCAGCTACAGGAGAAGTGTTCTAAACATTACACATTTTGCACCAGAAGTTTTGGTTAAAATTGATTTTATGTTGAGATTGTACGAAGTTTTAATTCTAATTGTTTGAGAATATCAAAATTTCCATCACATAAACTCTCAACAATGAAAAAATTAGAAGTTTAAACGTAAAGGTTATTTTGGCACTATTTTACTGTTCCAGTCCACTCAGGATGAAATTGGTCTGGATTTGCTCCCTGAACTGAAATGTGTCTGACACCCCTGGATGGTAGAATCCTGTTCACTTTTACACTTCGTCCTCCTCGGCTGATCAGAATCCACATCCAGAGGAAGAAAAACAAAGCTTTGGATTTTCACGAGCTCCCACTTGGTGCCCTGCAGGTCTTCAGCTCTGAGGTTTTGGAGAACGGCTTCGTGTGGTTAACGGCTCCGAGCCCTCGGCGCTCTCCCCTCCCCGGTCTAGTCCAGGCAGCTGCAGCCGGCGGCCGACAGCTTCTCCACCTTGTGCCAGCGGTGCGAGTTGTCCAGGAATGCGATGTCCTCGTGACGGGTGGGCCTGCAGCAGGGGGCGCTGTGCCACAGCTCGCCGGGCGCCGGGCGGGGCAGCGCCCCGCTCAGCAGCAGGTTGGACAGGGCCAGGTCGTGGTTGGAGCTGGCGTGGGGACACGTCCCGCCGCAGTACTTGAACAGGACGGTCTCGTCCGAGTCGTAGCCCAGCCCCAGGTCCCGGACCTGCAGCAGGACGGAGCGCAGGCCGCACGGGGAGGCCTCGGCGGAGCGGCGGCGCCGGAGCCGGACCGGAGCCACGGGGTCCGGAGGGGGACGTGACCCCGAAGCGTCTCTCTCACCGTCTTCCTCCGCCGCTGCTGCAGACATGTCTGCAGAGGCTGTTTCCCGTCGCTGATCTGGAAAAGACGGACAGAACGTCAGTATTTCCCACATGAATTACATTCCCCACAAAGGTCATAGGTCAGAAACGTCCCGTTGACCACGACTCACCAATCAGAGATCTGAGCCAGTGGCCGTCTCCGCTCTGCACGCAGTAAAGGATCACGGCCAGCTTCAACAGGGACCGCATGGCGTCGGCGTCTCGAGAAACCAGACCGGAGAGCGTCTGAGGGTGCGAGTGATGCTCGAGGCGCAGACGAGTCGCCACCTCCAATATATAGCCCCTGGAGGTGAAGGGGGGTGAAAGGGATGAGGCGAGGAGGTGTAGGTGGGAGACAGACGCTAACCCGTTACTTGCCAGCAGACGATCGGCTCACCTGAGGCTTGACAGGGAGCGTGGGAGGGCAGGCGGGCGCTTGACCCAGAATTTGTCCTGTTGGGATTATCTAATTGATGTAAATCACTGCTTTTATTGTCGAGTTTCCTGCAGATGTTTTTCCACAGGATGCTATCACCAAAGATTTGGGGAATTCTTAAAAAGAAAAAGAAAGAAAAAAAACCTGGTCATGAGTGGACAGTGTCGTCACTGTGTGATAGATGGACCAGTGGAAACGGTTTCAACAGACCCTCAGAGGTGATCCAGGCAGGAAGTGTTTGGGAATAAAACATCATCTTTCTGTGCTTTACTCAATCAGAACGTTACTTCAAACGCCTAAATACCAACTTTAACCGGAGGCTATAATTAGAACACAACAGAACTCGTATCAGCAGACATTCCACTATGGCCGACTCATCTTGAGCTGCTCCATAAATTGAGGGATTTCCTCTGCAACGTGTGGCTGACATGTAGAATATGTAGAATATGCATTATGTAAGAGGCATAGGGCCCAAACAGACTGCGAGTGGAATTTGGAGTTTGCATGAAAGAGCATATTTGAACCCGACTTTCACCGTCCGACACCTCAGCATTCCCTTTTTAGAAAACTGTGCTATTCAGCATGAAATGGACACAAGTTGCCAAATGATTGGAACATTTTTCTGGCCTCTCGTCTTGTAGGCCTTTTGTAATATAACCAATGATGTTCCCACAATGACATAACCACGACCTGGCATGTCTGATACCTGTTTATTAAAAGACTACTTCCTCCACACCCACTTGGTTTGTGAGAAAAACTTTAAATATGATATTACACAATGCTTTACAATAAAATTTGATAGCAGAAAACAGTTGAAACATCACAATTAAAAACTATTTAAAAATAAAAATTGATCTTTTGTTGTGATTTCCACTGTTTTGAAATTGACCGCATGGTTGCCTGTAACTTACAGTAACATGTAACCGAATTACTTCATCTTTCAAGATAATTGAATTAGAAACACAGTTTGTCCAGTAATGTGTAGATGTGATTGTTTAGGCTTTGCAAAACCTCTCAAGGTGTCTTCGGGTTTTCAAGCACCAAGAGATCAGCTTCATTCAGTCTCATCTTGAGTGGACCAGGTGCCTTAAATCCTTTTAAACTTAAACTTTAAACTTTTAATTTGCAAAGGAAAAATGTTTATATTTTCACAAGACTGAACAATGAAGCCTGAAAAGGACTCCAACCTCGACTTTAATGAAACCTTCTGGTGTAAAATACGGTGACATATTCAAAACAAACCTTCTCCTTTGCATGTTTTCCAAACTCCCCCTGACTGCGAGGCTTTGAGGATAGTTTGATGTCAACGAGGTTGTTATCTGTCACGGTAGTATCTCTAAAATCTCAGCTCGGGTCTCAGTGTTGTGCTGTGGTGCGGCTCTCAAGAAATTTATATAAAAATGGATGTTGTTTTTGAAATGTTTACAGTTTGTTTGGTGGCCCACGGGCCTTATGTTTGACACCCCTGCTTTACACTCAAGATGCTCCAACACTGTATAATTGAGGGACATTACACACACACTTTATGAAATACAGCATCAGTGTAAATTTGGCCAAAATACCAACTTTCAATGTCTTTGTCTCCAGAATTATCGAGACAATTAAAACAAAAAAGAACAGCCAAACAGCATCAGACACCAAACTCGGCGCTGGGGCCAATCAATGCTGGCAATAAACTAAAAGCAAGGTACACTCTGGACTGGACTGGACTGGACTGACTGTATTTGGAGTGTCGGAGGAAGAAAGTGTACTCAGAGAAAACCCTCACAGGCACGCAGCCTGCACAGAGAAAGGTCACTGCCCGGAATCGAACCCCAAGAACCATGGGTAAACAAGTCATTTACAGAAAGTGTGTTAAGTAATAGAAGAAAAGTGATCTGTACCACGCAATTAACAAGACCAGAGTAATAAATACAGCAGGAGGAACGTGTGACGGAGTGTGTCTAACATCTGAGGCCCGGCTTCACTGAGTGATCCGCAGACAAGAGGAGTGTGTCCACCGAGACTCCGCGTTTATTTATTACTCCTAAAGAGCCTCATTTCTCAATGTATTATTGCTCTGTTGACATGAATTACTGAGGAATCATCCCTAAAAATCTCAAACAAATAATGTCTCACAAAATTTACTGTCTGGATTTTCAAAAATTCTTTCAGGGATAAAGTCTCAGAGCCTGCACTGAATCACTAACTTCAATGAAAAATGAAAAGGCTTTTTTTGTTGTTTACAGATAATAGTCTATTCAGATTGGGATTCTTTTCTGGAGCCAAACATTATCTTTGTCGTCCATCTCTCACATGTGCAGAAGAACTATTTACTTCAGCCGTGGTGCGCACGTGCACTGGCAGCATTTCTGTATGGAGAAGGAGCTCAAGAGTTTTCAAAAAGTTCCACTTTAACCTGTTTTTACAGCGAAGGAGTAAGAGCATTTTCAAAAATTTTCGTTTTAAGTGGCGGAACCAACGGACACCCAGAACGAAATGAAAATGCTGCATTTTCCAGGGAAATGCAAAGTTTTCAACAGGATCTAGAACACCCTGACTGATTCCTGGGAGAGCTTGTTGTTTCCTCGTGTGAGTTGCAGGGCCACCCAAAATGAGAAATGAGTCTCCAGTGTTTCACTCTGGTCTTTATCTACATTCAGGCTGTCACCTAGAAATTTCTGCACTACTTTGTGAACTTCGTTCGAGTCTGACTTTTTGAAAATGCTCGAGCTCTGTTTCCATGTAGATAGAGGAAAATGCAACTTTTCTGAAACGCTGCTATTGTGCGGTCGTAATAAACAGCTCTTCGACAAATGTGCGAGAACATCGACAACAACAGAGCATCATGACTCCCAGTCCATATTCCCCCGGGACTTGGAAGTTATACCGCTGAGAGTGACTCATAATATCAATCCATACGAACATCTGTGTGTGTGCTCGCCATTGTTTACAGTGTGTTGTTCTCTGTGTGCATGTATGTCTTGTTTCATTACAACCACATCGTTTTCAGCCCTCCTGTGTCAAGAGTCAAAACATTGCCGTGTAAACTCCAAACCTTTCTGACAATGCAGCCTTCATGCATCCATACTTTACAAATCAACTATTAATGACAATCAAGTAATCCAAAATGTATTCCACAGGTGTCTCAGGGATCTTTTTGCAGGATCACTGCTATAGGCTGGAGAAAAACTCAACTGGCAGTGGGTGAAGGCAGCGTATTTACCCCGAAAAGGCTGCCAGTCCATCACAGAGCCACCACAACTCTGAATTAAACTCAAGCTCATGGGTTTTTAAATCCCTGCACACACACAGAAAGAACATGCAAACAAACAAAAAGAATCCCTCAGAACCACATCTGACCTGTTTCCTGAACTTAGAAGTTGGACCCTAATGAGCTATTCTTAACTTTGGGAGTGAGTGTGTGTGTACTTGAGTGTATGAGCGACAAAATGAGATTCATATTGTAGAAGTGGAAACGAGCGACCATGAGCAAAAAAGTAAGCGAAGTGTGCCTGAGTGAAATGATCTACAAGACGAGACGTGCCATACCAAACCAGTGACCCCTCTCCTATCTGGACCTGAGGCAAATATTAGTGATTGCCAAACATCTCAGAGCTCTGCTCGGCTGAGACGGGAAAAGCTCCTGTCATAGAAAACTTCCATTTCCCGGTAACTCACACGGTAAGCAGGCGCACGAAAGGGCAAAGGACCTGATGCATTCCTTCCACTTCTGGAAGTGACAGGAGGATGAAAGCAGGAGATAAAGGGAAAGATAAAAAGACAGAGGGAAGGAGAGGCAGCGGTGGGAGAAATACAGTGCGGATAGAGCAATCCTCTTGGATTCCGGCCTGGAGAAGCCGTCTGGAATTCGGCGCTGTCAGAAGAAGGGAATGGAAAGAATGCTGCATCAGTCCCTGCAAATGGCGTAAAAAAAAAAAAAAAAAGAAGCAAATTGGTCGTGATGTTGTGGCAAAACTTGACACCAATCATTTCAACAAGTGTAACTTCATATAATATCATTACAACACTGCATAAAGCAAATGAAGCCCACTCAGATGGAGGCGAATATCATCCATATTCAGCATTCAGCAATCCAGTCACCTTCTTTATATAAGATGCAGTTGCAGGGAGCTGGAGGTCATGCTGCCTGATAACGGGTGATATTTAGAGTACTGCGTTTCCAATCCATCACAGGGAAAACAGAAAGACACCCCATCACGCTTATATTTAGACCTTGTGGTCAATCCAAAGCACGTGCGGGGAGAACATGCAAACTCCACTAAGCTTGAATAGTAGTGATCATGTAGTTTCTCCATCATCTTGGATGCTGGGAAGTCAAAATAAAACAATAAGTGTCCCAAACTGTTTGGTTTCCTGTGTTCTGGAAGTTTATGATCGCTCAAAAAGCAATGAATCAGTTGACTAACGCATGAAACATGCTCCAGTTGACCTGATTCATTCGCTTTGGCCTCCCTCCATGCTGACAGTTTGCATAGCTTGATGAACCCTGTGTCCAAAGTCAAAAAAGAACAAATTATCCAATTCTGAGCTTCATGGTTTGATTCCCGTCTGCTCTGTCAATGTGTCGAAAGTACTCTTCTGCTCCCAACTGACAATGAGCACATTTTTCAATAACTGACCATTTAAAGTGCCTTTGGCCTGCTGAAATGGTGAAAAAAACCACCATACAACTCAGATCCAGTCAACTGTGTGCAGAGGCGTCCCTACAGGGTAGGCAACACAGGCATTTGCCTAGGGCCCCAACCTGAAGGGGGCCCCGAGGGACGGCTGACATCAGTCAATTTCAATGACAAATTAAAGGCGCTAACTTTGACGCTGCAACGACGTGTCGAAAATCCCCCGCATGGGGCCCTTTTCTGAGTACTCAGTGTTTGGTTGCTAGTAGGGGGCCCCGACAGACGGCGGATATCAGTGACACAACTGGAAACCTGGATATATTACTATAACACGTCGGGAACCGACCTAATGGGGCCGCACTACTACCCGGGTTGCATCGGGATGGTCTGGATACAGTCAAGTCTTTCCTAACCAACTCGGTCCCAAGCTAAGTCGGCCCCATGCCTCAAGTCTCTCGCACTGAGTGTGACAGTCATGCATTTCAGTCTTTTGCCACACATTGTATTTCTCACACTGAAAAAAATACTGGTCAGTTTGTCTGGTACGCCGCTGCAATGGAACTGTCATTCACTGCTTTCAGCCTGTTTTTTCCTCCTGTGAAGTCCACCTGAGCTGACATCAAGTTTGTGCAAAGAAAGAGGAAACCTTATTGGTGCTGAGTTGAACTGAACGGTAAGTTGTGTTATACATATTACAGTGTCAAAATGATTTAAATGAAAGTGCATATTGTGAAATAATGTTAGTATTTACATTAAATGCTTAAAGCTCGTGTCCGGAGTTTCTGTTTGTTTCCAACTTATGTATCATTTTTCAACAGAGCTTAAATGTGTGAGACTGGTTGGATACTATAATATAATATTAGCATAAAGCAAAATAAAAATGTATTTATGAGCCCCGCCTTCGTCTCATAGACCCTCATGTTATCCGAAAAAGCGCCGGTCAGCTTCAGCCAATAGATTTTGAGCTTCTGCCTTATAATGCTGTCAATCATCATGTGCACTCAGCCAGAGAGCACGCGCACTCGCCCAGGCAGAGGTGAGTTCGCTACGCTGCAGCCGCCCCGCTTACCTCGGATATATCCACTGTCTGCTGAACATCCGCCGTAAACAGCTAAACATGGAGGATGCTGTAGGACTCGGAGGCTCTCATTTTCACCCGACAGATAACGCGCGAGCACAATTAAAGAGGCGTGGCTTGGTCGCTCATGAAAGCAGAGAGAGGGCAGAACCTCCAAAACTCCAGACACGAGCTTTAATGATTAAATTAAATATGATTCACTTTATTGTGTTTTGCAAAAAAAAAAAAAAAAGACCTTTAAAAGTGATACATTGTTGCCAACTCCTCACTTAGGAACGTTATAGATGACATCATCCTCTAATTTGTATAGAGGCTTATTTGCATATCTAGGTCAAATTAGATGATGACGTCATTTAAAACGATACATTGTTGCAAACTCCTCAGTCAGGTTCTTAATGACATTTTCATACAGAAAGAAGGAACCATATTGGGGCAAAGTGAGTCACGTGAAGTGACAGAGCTACAGTCATAGAGTCCTGACTCCTGATCGTTCAAAGGCAGCTTTTAAATGGAAGAACAGATATCTATTGTCATACATCTATTGTGTTTTATTATGCGTTTGCAAATGAAGAAATGTTATCTACAGTTACAAATCAAATTTTATTGGTGCCTTGCCTCTGCCAGCGGAGGTAATGTAATCGTCATGGATTGTTTGTCCGTCTGTCTGTCTGTCTGTCAAAAACATAACTTCCAAACTATGGCACGAATTATGACCAAATTTTCACCGTTATTAATTAAAGTATTTCTTTGCTGATCCTTCATCCTGGACTTAAATCATCATAATTCTGGGCCTGAGAGGCCCCATAGTCCCTCTTGCCTAGGGCCTCCAGGGGGTCTAGAAACACCCCTGACTGTGGGAAAGATCTAAATCCTGCTCCTCGCATCCTGACTGTATCGTTTCTGAGAAAGACCTCTCAGACTCATGTTTCTTTTCAGGAAAGCAGGTTTTTACAATGTACCTTTGACATGTTTCAACAATATATTTGAACGGTGTTCATTGGAAATGTTTCTGATGAAAACAGAAGAACACCAGTCTGTTCTGTCTTTTTCCCTCTTTCTATCGCTGAACCCAAACTGCAGAAACAGCAGAATCTCCTCCTCTGAGTCTTTACTCCACGGCAGAGTTCCACTGAAAGTCTCCTCTGAGTCTGGTTTTCTGCAGGTTTGTGTTTTCGTTCTACTTATAGCTTATGCTTGCTCATGTGGAATCTTTTTTTTTCCTCTGTGAAAGTGACGTCAGATGACTGGGTTGTATTCTATATGTGCTATAGAAATACAAAATTTTAATTGTCAAAATGTTCTAAAATTATAAAAACAACAACAATAATCCTGGGAAAGGGCCCTGACCTTCACCCCACGTTTAGAAAATCACTGCTCTGAGCACAAAGAGTAAATTCAACTGGACTAAGTCACATGTAATGAAAAAGTTATGACACCGTGTCTGCCGTGGTTTTGATTCCAGCGTTACAGGAAGTGAGCGGTTGTCGTTCCTGTAACAAGACAAATTAGTTTCGTGATGAAAGCAGGTTTCATCACTCCAACATGGTGGAAGCTCTTAGCGGAGGAAATAATTACGGGACATGTTAGATGGAGATTCTGAGAATAAGACCCTGATGAGTTCTGACGCTCGGTCCTGGACCAGCTGCACAGACAGTCAGTCCATATAGGGCTCGTCTGAGGCGAGCGTGGCAGGAATGCGGGGAGCAGCCTCTTCTAGTGGCTGGAAATATTCGGGGATGATTTAGCTTCGGAATCTGAAACTTGCAGGGAGCTTCTGCTGTTTACGCTGTAAATCTGCTGAGTTTCTCCACAGTTCGTTATCGGAGCTCAAGAATGTGCCGCCGCTCAAATCCAGCTTTCCTCCACGGCAGATAGTTCCACTGACACACCCACCCCGAGTCTGGTGGAGGATGTGCAAAACTGTCAAGAGTCGTGGACCAGAGTGACAGACATCAGTCAGCCATTACAATATGACCACTGACTTCACTTTCTATCTAGTTTATCAAGTCGGAGTATTTTTATTTTCACTGTTCAAATGTAAACACATACTAAAAAGCTTTCCATTTTCACTTGAAAATAAACAGGTTAGTCTCAGATGTTTGAGGTTCCGGGACATCACACATTTGTCATAATTTGACTTTCAGTGGGGACAAAGTTGATCCATATGGTATAAACACCAAAGGGCAGAAACAGTGCAAGTAATTTGATTACTAAAATGCTTCCGGGCAACAGTCACTGCCTTGAGGCTTTGTTTCATTCACTACTCTGTGCACGATACACGCACAGCACTGTCCGTTCTCAGCAGCAGGGAACTTTGCATGGGAGCATGTTGATGTACCTTCACTCATCACAGCCACAGGCTCCTTTAATAAGTTGAGCTCTCAGACACCCCAGCGTGAATAAAGATATTTAATGTTTATGGCTGCTTATCTAATGTGGAATTACTGGGTTTGATTTTGCAATTTAGAAAAAAAAAAGTGGCAACATGTTGGAAGTTGACTGGTCTTCTTCAAAATGCTGAGGATGCCAGTGACACTTAAATGGAGTACTTGAAGAACCAGCTACCAGTTTTAATATTGTTTGAAAGAGGAATAGAACTGGAAGTTCATTCATATTCTCTGTATGTGTTACTGCTAATTTCAAGTAATTTAATGTTATCCAGAAATTGATAGAATACTTAAATACTAACATTACCAACAGCTGCAGTCATCACTTAAACAAGAAGAAAATACATTCCACAGGTTTTATTGAAATACCATGTGATAAAAGGTTTCCCCCCCCCCCCCCCCAAGTTACTCCAATGTTAAGAACAAACTTTTTACATACAAACAAAAATAGTGAACAAGAACATCCCCAACACATACATTTTGTACAGAGTGCAAATCACAGTCCCCACTTCCTCTGCCGTGTCATGGCTTTCCACATTCCCAGCTGATGAGTGCTGGTTTGAATCCCTACACTGTCAGAGGAGCGGTCAGTGCGTCGGCCAGTCCCTGAGTGTCCACGGCCGGGCTGCACAGCAGCGCCGTGTCGTGCAGGAGGGACGCCAGCTCCACGGGACTGGGCGGGTCTGCCTTCTTGGGTTTCTTGGAGACCGCCGTCTTAACGTCGAAGCCGCTCAGCCTGGAGGCCAGCGACCTCTTGGGCCTCTGGGGCCTCGGCTTGGTCAGCTTCTTCCTCTCGGGATCGTGGACGATGCTGTGGCGCTGCATGCTGCGCTTCATGGCGAAGGTCCTCCCGCAGCCTTCGTGGGGGCAGGCGTAGGGTCTGAGCTCCTCGTGGAAGGAGCTGATGTGGCTCTGCAGGTTGAAGGCGGTGGTGAAGGAGCGGTCGCAGTCCTCCCAGGGGCACTTGAGCACCACCCGGAAGTCGGAGTGGACCCGCTCGTGCTGTTTCAGGAACCACGTGTCCCTGAACTCCTTGTTGCACTTGTCACACTTGAACACGGGCCGGTGAGCGTCCCTCCTGTGCTTCAGCAGCTCGGTCCAGGTCTTCCCCGTGAAGTCGCAGCCCTGCTCCGTGCACGGGTAGCCCCTGTGCACCTTCTCGTGGCGTTTGAGCTTGCTGGGGACGGTGAAGCGCATGTGGCAGCCCTCGTGAGAGCACTTGTAGGGGGGCTGCTGGGTGTGCTGCTCGCACATGTGGGCCTTCAGCTGCTTGTTCTTCCGGAACTCCTGTCCGCAGCCTTCAAACTTACACGCGTACGTCCTGTTGCCCTGCTCGTGCACAGAACTCACGTGCCTGTCTCTGTTTCCGTTGGTGGTGAAGGCCTGCCCGCACCCGTCCACCGTGCACGGGAACGGCTTGACGCTGTTGTGGGTGAGCTCGTGCCTCTCCAGGTGGTAGCGGCTGCAGAAGGAGCTCCCGCAGCCGGGCTGCGGGCACGCGAACGGCTTCACGCCGGTGTGCTTACACAAGTGAGCGTCCAGCTTCCACTGCCTGTTGTAGGCGGCCGAGCAGCCGCTGAACGAGCAGATAAACCGCTTGTGGCGCTCCGGTGGCGCCGCCATTATCACAACATGTGCTGTCAGATAACGTCCGTCGAACCGACGTCACATCCTTTACATTGCGTCATTTCCGGTGTAATGGATTATTTGGTTTCCTTTTTGACTGGTGACTGACTTCCTGTAGCTGCTGTCGTTGCTGCTGGTAACAGCGGACATTTAAAACCCGTCATGACTCTTTAGCTGTACTGGCGAAAGCAGTTTAGTCGAATTTATTACAAAGTTTCGAAATGTGGTACCTTTTGTGAGTCTCGTCAACGTCTGCAACTGCAGACGCTAAAGGAAGTAGGCCACCAGGTACCGGGGACACCGCTTAATCCGAAACACCAGACTCTGTCGCTAGCTTATTTTTGCTGGCACTACGACGAAATTTGTAAGTAAATACTTGAATTTAACCCATGCAGCAAACTGGACAACCCATTAATAAGAATTATAATATAGTTTTTTATTGTTAAAGCTTTAATTTAGTTGCACACCTTTAATTTTGTGCGAAAAGGCGACATTAATGCGATGTCAACTAGCTGTTGACAATGTTAGCTTGCTTCTATACATATGTTTGGCCTAATAAAATCCACTCTAAACTGTGAAAAACATGTCTTTAGTCACATATAGTAGAGAAATATAGTCGATTAATTACCAGCTCACTAACTCTTAGTATGTTTAACTTGAGAACGTGCTGTATTTGGGTGTTTAAGTAGTTGTTTACACTGGGATGGACCCCCGATCCTCTCCTCTAATTTACTTCCCACCACTACAAGTTACAAACAGGAAAGAAGCTACAGTTCTACAGCTGCTGATTAACAAATATTGTGTGAATCTAACGTGGCTGGTCTGATGAGACTACATTTCTGCTTCCACACTCAGATGTTTGCCCCATGATTTGTTTTAACAGTTTTGACCTCTGCTGTTGTTGTGGGTTCTTCACTGTCAGTGTGACAAGGATTCTCCAGACTCTCTAAAATACAGTTATTTTTCCCTCCAGCTCCATTGTTAACTGTGGAGGAACTCAGGCAGAGGTGTTGGTGACTTCAGCGAGGAGGAGGACGACAGTGAAGAGTTGAATCCATCACAGGAGTGGACTTCCAGCCGTCACTATGGTAACGATTCTTGGATTGTACACTCCATCTGTCTTTCTCCTGATATCTGTACATTTGTTCCAGTAATTGTCTCGTGCTTCTCCTTGACAGGGTGAAAGAAAAGGAACAAACAAATACTATCCGCCGGATTTCGATCCAGCCAAGGTGTGTATAATATTAATAACTAAGGTTTTCAGTTTTTAACTTTACTTGTTTCTGTTTTGATGTTCATCTGTATTTCCTGTCACTCTGTGTCTTCAGCATGGATCCCTCAATGGCTACCATAAAACCCACGCTCTGCGAGAGAGGGCCAGGAAGCTGTCACAGGGCATCCTCATTATCAGGTTAACACACTCATATGCAGAGGGAATCTACTGGAACTTTGAGATTGCAGTAATCTGTATAGTTCCTGATAATTAGATGTTTTACCTGTTCAGTGAGGGAGTGCAGTTATGCAATGAGGTAACTGCAATGTTGATGAGCCGTTTATGGTGTCTATAAAGGTTTGTGTCTAAACAGAGTCATCACAGCAGAAGTTCTCACCCACTGCACACTTTTGACAATTCTACAGCTATATAATCAAAATAAATCCAGTCAATCAAATGTAAAAATGTCTAACAATCAATCTGCAGGGGCTCAGCTCAGAGCTACATGTTTCACTAAAACAGTTTGTTTCAGACAAATCATCTCTTATTGTCATGTCCTGGAAAAGATGTCATGTAATTCAAATCTCAAAATATTTTACTGCCATGAATGTCATTGATTTATAAATATGATTAATAAGAGATTTGACACCAAACAGCACATCATTATGAATTTTTAAGTGTAATTTTGTATATAGATACACACGAGTAGGTAAAACACTAGTTATCTTAAGGCCCATTTAAAACAATTAATATTTTGTAGCCTCAAATTAGGATATTGTGGCCTTAAATCAATATTCTGTGTCCACAGATAGATATATGTTCTCCTTGAATTAGTGCTATGTGGCCTCAAATTAAAAATTTCTTGCATAAAATTAGTATTTCTTGGCCCCATATAAGTATTTGTGTCCAAACATTAATAATTTATGGCCTCAAATGTGTATATTAAGGCCAAAAATGTCTAATTTATTGACTATTAATAATATTTTCAGAAATAAAACTTTACATTTCAAGTTTTCTTCTGGAGCTCTGTAAATGCGTTTCATGTGTTGGTGTGGTTGTTGATTGAAACATCCAGTAGAGGGCAGTGTGGGGAAAGACACCGAACACAGATGATGACCGCCTGATCCACATGTTTGAGACTCCTAAAGCAGTGAAATGTCACTGTATGATTAAAATTAGTTTACCCACCAGTCAGGGTAAATATGTCAATAAACCCTGGTCTTCCCGTCTGTCCAGGTTCGAGATGCCGTACAACATCTGGTGTGACGGCTGCAAGAATCACATCGGCATGGGTGAGTTCAGCTCCGAACATGAAGTTTTTACTGAATCTTTTTGTATTTTAATGTCCCTAATGTGGATATTGTCTCTATGTAGGGGTGCGTTACAACGCGGAAAAGAAGAAAGTGGGGAAATACTACTCCACGCCAATCTACAGGTAACACAGGAGGAACGGGACCAAGTTCAGAATAGAAACTTTGAATTGTGCTTAATTATTCTCAAACAGAACAGTTAATTTGTGTAGTGCTGTGATTGTGTGTTTTTAAACCTGAACCCTTCCTCGCTGTTGTCCTGCAGGTTCAGGATGAAGTGCCACCTGTGTGTGAACTACATCGAGATGCAGACGGACCCGGCCACCTGCGATTATCTGATCGTGAGCGGCGCCCGCAGGAAGGAGGAGCGCTGGGACATGGCTGAGAACGAGCAGATCCTCACCACAGGTACGACAACCACGTGCACTGCGAATGAGGCTGAGCGGCCCTCGCTCTAAAACCCCGACCTCCGCACGAACAGAGCGGGAGGAGAAGGAGAAGCTGGAGACGGACGCCATGTACAAACTGGACCACGGAGGAAAAGACCGACAGAAGCTCACCAAGGCTCTGCCCTCGCTGTCGGAGATCCAGGACTACCAGGCCGGCTGGAAGGACGACTTCCAGCTCAACAGCTCCCTCCGCAGGAAGTTCAGAGTAAGATCTAATGCACAGGTCCATCTGAAGAGACGGAGGCAGACAAAGGAGGAAGGAAGTAGATAATACCAAAAGGAAAAACCTTTACGTAGACACATTTAGATTTATCAGTAGAGTTATATATAACAAAACAAACGCCCGTTCTGTCACAGCCTGAACTCAGAGTGACGGTGTTGTGTATTTCCAAAGAAAAACATAAAGAATTCCTTTTTTTTCCCTGCACCAAAGTCATGTTCTTTTATTTTTTTAATAGAATGAAGTAAAATCCAAACAGAAATCCAGTAATGAGCAGAATTTGTTTTTAGTCCAAATTTGACATCAACCAACAGATGACAACAATAAAACCTGAATAAACTGCTTTTATTGGAATACATCCTGACTTTGTGCCCGTCTTCAGATGTAACAATGTGCAAAGTTCATGTCACGGTTATTGTGACCAGAATTATCACTGTCATCATTATTATTGCGTTATTGTTGAAATGTACTCTTGACTCTTGTAACTCTTGGACCGAGTTTTATTAGACAACAGCGAAATTATTGAACGTTGTTTAATTAAAATTTATAAAAAAGATGGAATAGTATTTTTTGTCAAAGCACTGGTTGTAGTGTGATCAGCAGGACTCTTCTGATAGTGGTAGATTGGTCTAGAGTACATCAGAGTGAAGTTAATGAATTTTATTACTCACAAAAATCCATTAAAACTGAAAGAAGTCTTTTTCAATATATACAATAAAGTGTTGTCGTCTGATCAGCAGGAGCTCAGTGAAGGTTGTGTTTATTTCGGAGCCTCTGCAGTGAAAATCAGTGACTGTATTAGATACTTGTCTTCACTGTTGCAGCGTCTTGTGACTTGACTTTGTCCATATTTCAAAACCACCCAAACAGTTAAAAAGGTTAACTGCAGAGACGCTCATTTCCCTCGGTTGTTCTGTGCTTCATTCGTCTGTGCAGACGGAGAAGAAAGTTATGGCTGAGCAGGAAGAAAAGGACAACGCGGTCCGAATGAGGACGAACCTTTCCATCCCGCTGCTGCCGGAGAGAGAGGAGGACAAGAAGCTGGCGGCGCTGCTCACCTACCAGACGCCCGACTGTAAGATCGAGGAGGCTGACGCCTGTTTACATCGTTTTTAGGTTTCCCTTTCATAAAAGTTCAGAGAGTTAGATTATTAAAAAAGCCTTCAGATTGGTAGGATTGATCCTCTTTAATTCAGCTGCAATAGAATGAGAGATCTTTGGATCCTGAGTTGTAAAACTTTGTCCTCGTTTTATTTCCTCCAGCGTACGAAGACAAGAAGCACAGCAAACGCAAAGAGATCTCATCTCGCTCCTGGTTCACCTCGCCTTCCTCCTCGGCACCACCGGGGAGCGCCGCAGGCTCTCTGCTCCACAAGCTGGGCCTGCAGGGGAAAGGAGCGGCGGTGGCCAAAGCTCTGGGCTCCTCGCACAGCCCCCTCATCCGCAGGCGCTCGGCCAAGGACGAAGACGGGGCAAAGGTCACGCAGAGCGAAGACGCAGCGACAGCAGGAGGCCACAAGGAGGCGCTTCAAGGACGGACAGGGGAGAAGGTCACGTGTTCGGCATCTCTCACGTCTCTGGTGGCCGATTACAGCGACTCGGATTCAGATTCGGAACCACGACAAAGTTCTCCGTCCAGAACATCAACAGAGTGATCAAAGACTTTATCAGCCTCACTGTGGGAAACGTCAAGGTTTCACTGGATCATTAATGTATCAGAAAGAAGATCTCTGGAAAAGGTTTTCTGGATTTCAGATCTCATGCACACACACACACACACACACACACACACACACACACACGTTATCCAGTCATAAAGCTGCTATAAACCCTGTATAATAAATGTAAAGTACTGATCAAAGTTTGTTTCTTGAGTTTTTCACTCCACATTTCAACAGATAATTTAGACCAGGGGTGTCAAACATAAGGCCTGTGGACCAAACCCAACTCAAGACTCCAGTCCAGCCCACCAAGCCACCAAGCAAAGAAAACATTGTTCTGTTTTTTTTTTTTACATTTCTTCGGAGCTGCAGAAACAACCCAGATATCGGCGATGCTGCCATTAAAGATCATTGGCTCACTGGTATCAAACCAGTCTCAGCAGTGTGACGCAGCAGCTGTAGGAGAAGAGTTTTGGACGCTTCACTTTTTTTTGCAGCAGAAGGTTTCATTAAAATTGGCTTCATGTTGAGATTGCAGTAACTGTGTGCACCATTTGGTTTTGTGCCACAACACAAAATTTAAAGGTCATTATGGCACTGTTTTACCAGTCTGGTCCACTTCAGATGGAACTGGGCGGCACGTGGTCCCTGAACTAAAGTGTATTTGACGTCCCTGATTAAGGCTTTCTTCCCACATTATGTCCAACACAGATCCTGAAGTCTGAGTTTCCTCTTCAGTCCAACAGGTTATATTCTCTGCATGATGTTAAATTAAATATATTATAGATCCAGAATGTTTCCCAGTGCGAAAGTGATGTATGTATCCCCCCCCCCCCCTCACCCCACACACACACACAATCTAAAACAGGCAGAAACACAGTTTCATTTCTGTAAGTTACAAAGCTTTAAACATTCAATTTAGAATAAATATTACAGACCATGAGGGCTGCAATGCATTATGGGAAATTACAGGTGCCTAAAAAAATCAAACAAATCTCCTATTTTCTGAAGAACAGCCACATACGGAGGTCTGCTGCTCATCTCACAAAAGGGTTTTTTTCCTCACAAATGTAGCATAGTTTTAAAAGGAAAGACAAAAGTGGCTTTCCAGTGGTGTGTCAGATTTATTTTATAAGTATTATATAAACTATATACAGAACTGTGTGATTGCTAAGGTATTACTCTGCATAGTAATATGATAAAATGACGCTCAGTGCGGTCCAGCTGTCTGCCGCTGATCGGAGCAGAGACACTGTGACCAGTAAATGCTGGTATTATCTGTACTTACAGAAAAAGTCCACCTGTTACACAGTCAGGCAAAGCCTCTGCCGAGATGTGTTTAACACTATAATATACTATACTATGCTGTACTATAATACACTATACTATAGCCTCCTTTAAATACACGTGGGCAAAATTGTCCACCAGAAAATCCAGAACAGAACAGAACAGAACAGAACAGAGCCTCCTCCTCCATGTTCTTTTCACAACATTAACATCAAACTGCTTGGAGATGGTCTTATAGCCTTCACCTTTAACATGCTTGTCAATAATTTCATCTCTAATCTCCTGAGACAACTCTCTCCTTTGCTTCCTCTGGTCCATGTTGAGTGTGGTACCCTTCCTGTGACTCCCTGTCGCCCTCTATATGAGCCACCTGTAGCAGAGCCAGAGTGGGGGCAAGGGGGCGGTCGCCCCAGGGCCCACAAGGTCATAGGGCCCCGTTTCATGTGATGTGTTCACATTGACTTCTAAGTAAACTATTATAATAAAATGTGCAGTGAGTGCGAGAAGGTATACGCATATGAGAGTGGGCTCCAATTTGCCAATTCTTCCATTAGACTGTCCATGAATGCATCAGAGCTGTAGGCCAGCGCTGATTGGCTGTGCGGCATGAACGAGTTTTTTCTTTTGCACTTGATCTGAACTCTCTGGAGGGAAGTTAAACAGTATGCTAAACACTATGCTAGCTGCTAGCGGTACTACCCAAAACCTAACATCGGAGCCACTGGTGAGTCAGTGAAACAGAATGCTGTGGTCTTAAACACCTGGCTATTTGAATGTATCTTGTGTTGCTCTCAACTACAAGAGACCGCCGAGTCTTTTTTTTTCTAATATACATGAATTCCAAAAGCTATAGATAGCTGTGTCTATATCTATCTGAATAGATTGTGTAATTTTAGACCAGCTGTGTTCATTTTATATTCAAGCTGTATCAAAGATGTTACAGATTTAGCCCGTGAGTTTTTAATCTTACTTTTCAGCACCATGGACAGCGGCCGCTCTGACGGTGACACCCTTCAGGCTGCATTTGTAAGTGTGTGTGCGTGAGTACCTGTATTTGTTCTTCAGAACACATTTGTGAACTGGTTTGTGACTTTATTCTGCTTTCTGAGGCATATAGGTTTGCTTGGCTCAATAAAAGTGAGCATTAGTGTGTTGTTTGATGGTAGCATGAGGTATTGTTTGAATGGTGAAATTACTGTCATAAGAGCCCGTAGAGAATGCTCCGCCCCCTCTGTAGTGAGACCCGCCCCGCCTCTGTGAGCCACTGACTGATTACAAGACTGGAGACACCTGTGATGCTAATCAGTGGACTCACCTTGGACTGACGTCCCTTTGGTCACACCATTTTCACTCTTTTCCACCATTTTTGCCCAGGCCTGTTTCTTGAGTTTATTTTTCAAAAATAATTCTGTTAAAGCGTGGTTAAAAAAAGCAATGTCTGACTTTCATTGATTACATTTCATAGAATTTTTTTTTTGTTATTACTTTCGTCAGATTCCAGTTATTTCTCTGACCACTGTGATTTTTTTCTTTCATTAAACAAAGGGTACCAACAATTTTGTCCACGTGTGTATTACCTTGCATAACTGAGCACTTTTCTACAATAGAATGTGTTATTTACAAATCAGGTACAGATACAACTAAACTGGACCTTCTGTGTTTTAAAAGGAGTTGAAGTTCATATCTTTTTGGACTAAAACTAATTGGAAATTATAAAGAAACAAATATTTTCATATGCAAAGTAACCAAGTCCTGTGATTTTTTATGGTACTATTAAAAATACGATGAGAATAACTAATTACAATAATTAGCACAATGCGTTTCAATTAAAAAAATATTTTTCTTCGTATAGTACTTTTGTTGTTATTGTCTGTTTTTTCGCTACAGCAGTGGATACTTGTTTAATAAAGTGAATGTGTAGATATGCAGGTCCTCTACCGTCCAGCAGGGGTCGCTGCAGCACCCTCCCCGCAATGTGCACGTTCTAATAGATATGACCAATAAAGACTTTGATTATTGTTTGCATCCTATAAAACATGTTGTGCTTGTACATGTGACTTAGAAGTAGATTTTTTTTTTTTGTTTTCCAATTTTTGCATAAATCCAGACAGTCTGGGTTCTCAGTTTGTGGCACCGGCCTTTGACCCCTGTCAGCTGTGATGGACTGCTGACTGTTTGTGTTTTAACTGAATTAAATACACTTTAACATTTCATGCTTTTATAGCAGAAGTGTTCAATCAGTTAAAATCCACTTCCTGAACCTTTTCTTTGAATTAGAGGAATTTCCTTAGAATCATACAAGCCCTTATCTGTATGCGTACCTTTGGCCCATCATGACAAACTCTCTCTGTTTGTTTTTGTGTTTTTTCCCCACGATCGATCAGGAAACTCCAGACCCTCTCAATCCTCTGGACTGATGAGGTAAAGCATCGATTTAAACACTTTGGGCCACTTTCCCTCCAGAGCCCATTCAGTCAACATGTCTCTGTGGAAGCTGCGTGGTATTGTGTTATTCCTGTCCATCCTGTGTCGCACAAATGGACAGCGCTTTGTTGACAGGTGAGATGCTGTGCTCCAGGGATGAGTTCTATCTTTCTGTCTACTGTATATTAACTCAATATTCATACCTTTTCAGTGTCAGACTGCCGTGGCGAAGGTACGTGCATGTACAGAAAATATAATGCAAACTGTCGTGAAGTTTCAGTTTCCTTTAATTTATCTTCTGTCTGACTGCCAGGTTGCCAACCCATGACCACTTCAGGGACATGACTTTGTAAGTAACAGAAAACATGAGACACTCTCCAAAAGGAATCCTCAGTGACTCAGTGAAGCTACATTCTTTCTATTATTTACGGGCCAAGTCCAGTTGACATCAAATCATGCTGTATGTGAATCAAAATGAGCTTCATGCCCCTGATGTAGATGTTACGATAAACTACTTTTCACTTTCAACCAAAGCTCATCTGGTAACATCACCTTTTGAGATGATCTGATGTCATCTGGCCCACTGCATCGTCATTTCTGTTTTCTGGTTTTTGTTATGGTTCGATTTTTAACTCTTATCTTGTTTATGTTTATTAGCAGTCTTCGACCTGTAAAGGTGACAACGCCAACTGTTTCTTCAGAGCCAAGGTATGCTAAAAAAACCAGACACAAGAGACCGCTGAATCTCACTCATTCTCCAGAATCGCTCTGAAATTCAGTTTCATCTCTCAGCCTTTCATCAAGCCCTCTGAGTCCCAACCTTTTTATTGAGGAACCCTAATTTTTACCCCCCTGAACACAGAGAAAACCTCTTCCTGAGGGGTCTGGATGGTTCATATTCTACCAGTAAATCTGAGATGAATTCAGAGCTTTACAGACAAGTGGTCAGATTCTGAAGTGGATGTTGAGTGTTGAATTTCAGGTCTTAGTCCATAATGACACTCAGATTTCTGGCTTGATCGTTTGTCTTGACTGACAGAGTGAAGAGGAGTGCTGCCTTTTGTTTGCATCTTATTTTATGTTGAAATGATGCACAGATATCCTAGAAATCCAAAAATACAGAAAGATACAGTAAGGTATGTAGATGTTGAATGTAAGAGTAATGTAATACTGCTACATAAAGAAAAACACACTCAGGTGTTTAGATTTTCCTTTATTTTCAGACAAAATGAAGGAAATAAATATAACGTTATAAATGCTTTTAGAGTGATGAAGAAACTGCCAGAATTGTTTTACAATTGCCCAATATTCCCATAAAATGAAGGGTTTTTTTTCATCAATTTATCATACATTTTGAGCTTTAGACTAAATGAAAACGTATTGAAAAAATGCAAAATGTCTAGAATTGTTTCAAAATTTCAACAGAAATCAACATGAAATATCCGTTTTAACATTAGGCGTTAACTCCATAATGAGAATTCTTTGAAACAGTTGTGACAATATGTTGAAAAATAGGCAAAAATATTCATTCAAGATGAAAAATTAAAAAAAAGATACAAAATAATACAAAAACAAAAGCCATAAAAATGTAAACGAGAATAAATTTAACACAATCTTAAGGATCATTTCTAATTTTTGATAATAAAGTCATGGAATCTATAAATACATTTATGAAAAAAGCAAAGAAAACAATTTTTCTGCATTGTTTTTTTTTTTTTTTTTTTTTTTTTTACGTTTGACCATATTCATATATCTTTTGTGAATCAATAATCTCCAAAATCAACTTCATCTGGGAACTGATGGGAAGAAACCGACCACTGTCACTCTTCCATATAGATCCCGTGCAGCTTGGTCTGACATGTGGGCTTCGCTTTCTGCTCTTTCACCTACTTTATTGCATGAAAGACATGTTGCGATCCCAACCCGTTCACCAGTGTGAATAGATGGACCTGTTCCCTCCAGGTTCACCCTGCTGGCTCCAGACCTGCTGAGGACCGACAGCCAGGAGAACATCTTCCTGAAGGCCGAAGGCCTGACCAGCCCCGTCGCCGTCTCCATCTCCATCCAGGACTTCAGTAAGACCACCATGCTGCTGCAGGACTCCGTGACCCTCAGCCAGGAGAACAGCTTCCACATTCTCAAGACCATCCAGGTGAAAGTCCATCTGCACTGATGGAATTGATGCATATCGCTACCAAACATGGAGAGAAATAACATAGTTGAGGTGTTAAAACCTGCTGCTTAGGTTAATCTGGTAATTTACTGCCAGATGTGTTGTTTATGTGCTCAGCAGGTTAAACATGACAGAAGAGATGAATATCTGTCCTCTCCACGGCGGACTTTTAGCATGCCGTTCTGTCCAAACATGTTTCTGTATCTGATTTCATTCCAGCTTCCTTCAGGCGACTTGAACCGCGATGAGAAGAAGAACAAGTTTGTTTATTTGAAAGTGAACTTTGAGGGTTTCCACGTGGAGGAGCGGGTGCTGATGGTGACCTTCCACTCGGGGTACATCTTCATCCAGACGGACAAACCCGTCTACAACCCCGGAGACACCGGTGAGACTCAAAGTATAACTATCAACACACCACATTAGGATCAAATATGCATATCCCATCAAGAGTATCCATCTATCAAGTGTAGGAGTTTCAGTTCTTGTCAAGCTATTTGGTCAAACAGAAACGTGTTGTGGGATTTCATGAAGGTCTTTTCCTCTCTAAAGTGCGACTCAGAGCCTTCGTGTCCTCTCCAACCTTCAAGGCCGCTGACAGCTCCATCACCATTGACATTCAGGTAAACAGTGGTGATTCGCTGGTTTTCACCCTTTTTCAAGAAACGAGTCTTTGTTTGATCTTTCCTCGGGCTTCATATGAATGTCAGATCATATCTTCTGTGTGTCCCAGTCATTTGTTGGTTACATTGATTCAATATTCTGGGTTCTTCAGAATCCAGACGGTGTGGTGGTGAAACAGATCTTCAGAGTCAGAGCGACTGACGGCATCTTCAGAGAACCGATTCCTCTCTCTGAAATTGTCAGGTAACGTCTTAGGCTTCACTCATATAGCGTGGTCTTTATAAAAAGCTTTCATCTTGACATCAAGTGTTAAGCCTGACTCTGTGCTCTGTCTGGAAAACATCAACTTTGGTAAAATACAAAAAAAACTGAGAAACTTTGAATGAAATTATGTTTATTGGCACCAAATTTAAAGATAATACCCATCACACACACGTTTATAGTGTATTGATTGTGTAATTTATGATCATGGGTGTAATCTATCAGGTTTGCAGTGGAAGTTCTTGGATTTCCTCTAACGGGACTGTTTGTTTCACAGTGAAGGATTGTGGGTAGTGACCGCAAAGTTTGACCACTGGCCGCAGAACACGTTCACCTCCCAGTTCGAGGTGAAGAAGTATGGTGGGTTGAGTTACGCTGACGACCTTCATCTCGTTTCGCTGAGTCTTTCCTGAACAGTCGAGGAGCTGGCTTTGTTTTTGTTGTTTCAGTACTTCCTGCTTTCAATGTGACCATGACCCCAAAGACGTCCTTCCTCAGCCTGGATGACAAAGAACTGGCAGTGGAGATTTCTGCCAGGTCAGTGGAGAAACACCAGACATTTCTACATCTTCTCACCATTTTGACCCATTATGTTCTTCAAGTCAATCCTACTAGTAAAATATAGCTACTTTTGGACATGTCCAACATTTACCTCAAACATTTCAAGCACTGTTATGAACTGAAAATTAATCGTACAAAATTGTGGTGTCTCTTTTGAGACATGTGACCCTCACACTGAGGACACACACACACACGCACGCACGCACGCACGCACGCACACACGCACGCACGCATGCACACACTGTATTTGATGACATGAAGTGTTCCAGGTACCTGTACGGGGAGACGGTCCAGGGAACGGCCTATGTGGTGTTCGGAGTGAAAATGAACAAGGACATGATCCGGCTGCCCGCAGTGAAGCAGGTGTCTCAGGTGAGCTCCCCTGTGATTAGCTTTGTCTTTGCTTTTTGAAGTTGACTGCTTCATTTCTGATGAATATCACTGATGTTACGCCCACTCCGTCTGCAGCTGGATGGCGGAGTGGTCAGACTGAGCATGGATGAGCTCAAACAAGCTTACCCCAACATCAGGTCCCTGGTGGGCCACTCTCTGTATGTCAAAGCCTCTGTTCTCACCAAAACAGGTAAACACACGGTATATGCATCTTCTCCCAGTGCATGCATGAGATCTCTCTCCTCAGATACCCAAAGATTTAGGTGAACTCGAGCTGGCCCAGTGCTAACCCTTCACATGAGAAATGATCTTATCCATGTTGATCATGGGGGATGCCATCAACAGAAAAGTTCTTCTGGAGCAGTGGTGTCACATACATTTTAGCTAAGAGGCTGCAGACAGCCTAGCTTCATCTTGAATGGGCCAGACTGGTAAAATAGTGCTATAATGACAAGTTTCTTTCTTGATTGGGGAATGTAGTATATGTGATGAAAATGTCTATGTTTAAAAAAAAGACAATTACTACAGTAAATGACTTCAATCTCAACATGAATCCAATTTTCATGATACCTTTCTGTGAGTTTCTAATGGGCTTGGTGGTTTGGGGGGACCAGTTTGGAGTTTTTGCGAGTCAGTTTTTACCCAGAGACCTTATGTTATGTTTGATGCCCCTGTTCTGGAGCAATTTTAGGGGGGGCAGTGATCAGTTTTCTGTACTCTGTAATTGTTGCCTGTGAGTGTGTGTTGTCGTTTCCTCATTGTTGAGCTCAAACCCTCCGGTGTGTCAGAACCAGACCAGATTTGATCCTGTGTGAGACCTGGTGCAAGATGTGTATCTGCAGCCCAAAGTCACTTTAAACTTTAGAGGAGATGCTTCTCGACTCCAATCAGAAGAAACTTTTGCTTTCCAGGTAGTAGCAGTGTTTTTCTTTATGGATGCAGGTAGCGATCTGGTCGAGGCAGAAAAGACTGGCATCAAAATCGTGGAGTCTCCATATGTCGTATCCTTCAAAGACCCTCCAAAGTACTTCAAGCCAGGCCTGCCTCTGGACTTCACAGTAAGTTCTGGATCATTTCAAGTAGAGATGTTATTTAAAGTGGATTAAAACCACACTAGAGACATTCTTTCCACCTTGTCCAGGTGCTGGTGAACCACCATGACGGTTCCCCGGCTCGTAACGTGGAGGTGAAGCTGAGCCTGCTGGACGAGCCGCTGATCGTCGCCTCCGGTTCGGCCAGAGCCTCCATCAACATGCCCAGTGACCAACGTCCACAAATCATCATGGTGAGTCTGAGTTCCTGCTTCTCTGACCTCTTTCTGGGCAGCTGTGGCTTGATTGGTGGAGCTGGTTCCTCTTTGTAGACAAGATTTGATTGACAAATTGAGACGACTGAATTGAATTGATTCTAAAAATACACCATATAAATAAAGTTGCCTTCCTTCGAATAAAACACTCGTCTTCCTTGTGCCTCACAGTCGACCGCAGACCTGTGAGAGAGTTTGTATTTCGTGTGTTTCCCAGGCTGAGACCACCCAGGCCGGCCTGAGACCCGAGCAGCAGGCCAGACAGCAGATGACGGTCCAGCCATACGCCGCCTTCGACAGGAGGCAGCAGAACTACCTGGCCATCTCCACGGGAAGCAGCAGCGTGTCCGTGGGGGACATGCTGTCCATCAAGCTGAGCATCATCACTGCAGACCAGACACACAGAGACTTCATCAAACACATCACCTACATGGTGACCTGACCACGTTTTTATCCATCGGCGCGCATCAAAGCAGCCAACAGACACAAAATGACAGCGCTTGTGTTCCGTCTTCAGGTGCTCAGTAAAGGTAGAATCATCACCGCAGAGCAGCTGGACGTCAGTGGCCAGGTGCTCACCACCGTGGGTCTCTTAGTGACCCCAGACATGATGCCGTCGTTCCGGTTCGTGGCCTTCTACAGTATTCCCTGGGCCCGGCGAGAGGAGGTGGTGTCGGACTCGGTCTGGATCGACGTGGTGGATTCCTGCATCGGAGGGGTGAGTGATGAGATCAGCATCGATCCCAGACGTGCTTCACCAGCCGCGGAGATGAGGATTAAATTTGATTCAGACATTTTATCCAGGTGCACATCTCTCTCCCCCCATCTTGAAATTATGCCCTCTCTTTAATTATCTCAATTCTCTTCTTAATTATGACTTTTCTTTAATGTCAGATTTATATTAAAAAAAAGGACATTTTCAATCTCTTCATGAGTTACTGTTGTTTTCCAGTGGAAACAATGTTTTAACATCCCTGTGAGATGTTTTGTTTTAATGTTGCATATATTTCGACGATTGTTCCTTTTGTAATAATCTAAAATTTCTTAGAAATCGAAGGACAGAATGAAACGTGTGACTTCCTTTCTCACTGTGCGGAGTGTTTTTGTCGTCTGCCTCCTTCAGCTGACGGTGGGCCCAGTGGACGGCATCGCCAGAGACCACACACCTGGAAAGGCCATCCGCTTCCAGATCCGTGGTGACCCGGGGTCAAAGGTCAGCATGGTGGCTGTGGACAACGCTGTGTATCTGCTCAGCAGGGACAGACTCACGCAGAAGAAGGTGTGTATTCAGTTGAGGGTTGGAGAAAAACAGCAAATAATTCAACAATTATTTGTACCTTTTTACCATCTGTACCATCAAGGGCCGGTTAAATGTTGCCACTGAATTGTGAAATGAATGAATGAATAAATAAAAGCAGGGATCTCTTCCTCACTGGATGGTTTTGCTCAGATCTGGGACGTGGTGGAGCGCGGAGACATGGGCTGCACCCGCGGCGGAGGCAGAGACGCTTCTAGAGTGTTTTCAGACGCCGGAGTCCTTTACTCCTCCAGCAGGGGCTTCAGAACTCACACCAGACAAGGTATCAGTGGGGATCAGACGCAGAGACGCTGCTTGTTGTGGAACGCTTCAGCTGCCCAGACAGCTTGTGGGAAGCACGCTGGTTGGTGCAGTCGTACCTGTTACTGAATGTTCTGGACTGTAAGTCACATGAGAGCATAAGTTGCATCTGTCAAAAACAAAAAACCAGAAACATTACTTTTACCTCTGCATGTTTCTGTTTGGCGACAGTTTTCCTGCATTTTCATTCAAATATGGAGGTGGGGAAGGTTTTTCAGTGACACTTTAGCAGCTTTCTGTTGTCATACAGTGACATCTAGCGGTTCTAGAAGGAATGATAAACCGGAATAATTTTATATATATCGGTAAGTTACTTCTTATTGTACATTCTGTGAGAAACAAAATAAGTGAAAAAAGTGACTTTCCAGTTTGTAAAATATGGTAAATGTACCAAATTTAACGTGCTTGCATTGATATCTTCACTTTGATCTAAACTCAGTATTACATCAATTTTTAGTCATTTAATTTGATTCATATGTGCGTAAAATCCACATAAGTGCACTTATGGGTGTTCATTACAGCTACATTTACATCTGTCTATATCTCACTCATTACATGCGGTCAAATATACATGCCAAAATATGTAATTCTATGCAGCTGTACAGTATGTCATACTGCGTTATATTATTTGAAAAAATCTGGAAAGCAAATGTTTTTATTAATCATTATGTTCTCACAACAAATTTGAGTGTTATGTTAGTAATTTCCTCTCTTCTCTTTTCCAGCCCTGCAGTGTCCAGGTAATTCCAGGAGGAGGCGCTCTCCTGAACAGATGCAGCGCAAAGTGCAGCTGGGTGAGTTTCCTGCCATCAGACTGGACTTTTTAACTGGAAGTAACCAAAAAGCTCCTTTAAGATTAAACATCTTGTCATGGATGTCTGATACAAAACTTGAGGCACTTCATAATCATTCCAAACACACGGGAATCACATAAATCTCGAAGAGCAGTACTGTTGTGAGATGCTGTTCCTGTAGTTTCTGACATCTTCCTGCTACAATTCTTTCAATTTTAATGACTCAAAATAAACAAGGGATGATTTGAGAAACATATCTGACATCAATTTTCCACTGGTGTTCTAGATCCTGGTTCAACTCTGTTTGGGAAACAAATACTTTCTGAATTTCAGTGCATTGTAAACTTTTGTGCGTCCGTCTCCCCTCAGAGAATCACTACAAAGAGAAGCTGCTGCGCCGCTGCTGTAAAGACGGCCTCAGGGAGATCCCCATGCCGTACTCCTGCACCCGCCGCTCCCTCTACATCACCGAGGGCTGGGAGTGCATCCGCGCTTTCCGCTACTGCTGCGCCACCTACAGGGGACAGGTGTTCGACACGGAGGTGCCCACCACCCTGCCTCCCACAACCACAAGCGCTCCAATGACCACAAGCGCCCGTCCGTTTTCCCGGGAGAACGTAGGCAATCGGGGCAGGGGGTCCATCTCCAAATACTCCCTAGGTAACTGCTACTTCTGCGTCAACTTCACACTTTGCCTGAGTTTGCAGGACGCCGTGAGACTTCTCATTACACTAATTAAGAATCCATATTGTTTTCACATTAAAATGTTTGTTCATTTCAATCTGGTGGACTCCAGGGAAAGAATTTCGGGAGTTGGCCTGAAGCATGTTGTGCAAGAGCGCGTGACAAAGACGAGGATCATCTAAGTCCTCATTTACACAACAGTGTTCCAGATGAACGTGCAACAACCAGCCTTATGAATCAATGTGTGTTTACATAAAAAATGTAGAGAAAAATAATCTAAAAACATTAACAGAAGTGAGTTCACCGGCATGCACACGGACAGACGGGCAAGTTGGATTGTTATTTCTGGAGATTCTCAATTATAAAACTACCAAGTCCAGGAGAATATGGACTGAGAATCGTGATGGAGGCAGCCATTGACGTTGACATGCATTGTGTTTTCCACCGTTTACACAGAGGTGGAGCTTTTTGATAAAATTCCAGCTCGGGGTCCGTTTTCAAAAAGTTGTGTTTTAAGTGGCTCCGTTGTCGTGTAAAGGGATGCCAGAAACGTGATGAAAGTTTTCAGTTTTTACTTGAAAATGTCATGTAAACAGAGTCTCAGTCTTGAAGTCCTCTTGAGGGTTCAGTTGCATAAAAACTACCAGTTTTTGTTGATTAAATTGTACTTGAGTACTTCAGTAAAGCTTCGGCTCACCTGGTGAAGCAAATCGCCCTTCAATTGGGAGGTTGAAGGTTCGATCTTCCACCTTCATTGCTTTAATTGTACCCAATGGAGAAAGGTAAAGACTTCTTCAAGTTAATACAAGCAACAAACACAATTTCAGGTCTTCCTAAAACAACTCCAACAAGACCTGGTGTCAGTGACTCTCTGCTCTAATACCACGATGCCTGACTGAGTCACATGACTGGTCAGCTCCGGTCAGTTATCCAACTCATCCAAGTCATCCATCAGATTGCCATAATGTAGTCAAATACAAATACATTTACTATTTTACCAAAAACTCGTCTATAATGTCTGTGAAAGTAGCAGAAAGATGCAATGGGCATCGCACAGCACTTGGTCTTTGAAGCTGTTTGAACTTTCACCCAAGTTGCTCCATCAGTTCATGCAGCTGGCATATCATTGCCTCGTTTGATAGATAGCAGCTTGTCTGTTTTGGTGAGAAACACTAAGTGTATCATCAATGTTTTGTTTCCAAGCCATTAGCTTCTGTGGGAAATAATGGCCTTGTTAAAGCGATACTTCAACATTTTGGCAAATTGGCCCATCTAGGGCAATTCGGTAGTCATTTAGAACAGCCTACTTACTTTTTTTGTGAGGGCGAGCTGTTGTTTATTCAGCGGTGGGTCTGAGGAGAGCTTCACGGCGGACATAATGGAAGTGGACGGTACAGTTGCTTCCCTCGTCAAACTCATCAAATACACAATCCAACAACCCCAAAACACTTTGGTGGACACGTTATAATCCGCACATTCACTACGCTGTGAAATATTAATGCAAAATTACGAGATTGAGCGTTTTTTGCGAAGATTGCTAAGACGGAACTACTTACTAAACATGGCGTCTGGGCGTAGTGATTTCAAAAGAAAAAGTAGTTCCCAGTATTTGCTTCAGTGTCGTAACGCTACAATATTATTTGTAGCTGTTCCACAGCGTAGTGAATGTGCAGATTATAACGTGTCCACCAAAGTGTGTTTTGGGGTTGTTGGATTGTGTATTTGATGAGTTTGACGAGGGAAGCAGCTGTACCGTCCACTTCCATTATGTCCGCCATGAAGCTCTCCTCAGACCCACCGCTGAATAAACAACAGCTCGCCCTCACAAAAAAAGTAAGTAGGCTGTTCTAAATGACTACCGAATTGCCCTAGATGGGCCAATATGCCAAAATGTTGAAGTATCGCTTTAAGCTCATGATGTTATGAATATATCCCAACAGACACGATACGGCTGCGTACCACTGTAACACGAGAATTCAGTCCTGTCATGATAGGACCACCTGGGCGACCTGGACATTCAAGTCCTGTCATGTTTGGACCGCCTGGGCGCCCTGGACCTACCGGAGGCATGACTTATACAAGTGTAAACAAAATGCCAGATGAAGAGCTGTCAGTGCTGCGAGAGGTAGTTGAAGAGGAGGAGGAAGAGGAGTGGGAGTACCTGGACGAGACGGATGTGTATCTACGATCCAAATTCTTTGAGTCCTGGCTGTGGACGGATTTTGACCTGCCGACCGAGGCACACGCTGATGGGTGAGTGATTTTTTTTTTTTTTGGGGGTTTGTTTTTTGAGGAGTTGCTAAATGCGGAACATTCCCCGAAGAGAGTGACGAACAACGCAGTCACTGAACTGGGTTTAGAATGTGTCCTGCTGTGTTTGCTTTGCATTAGATGCGGTCGCTCTGAAGCTGAGACTGGAGGTCAATAACATGTGCCACTGACTCATGTCACAAGGCTTCTAGTTACTCTATGTGTACCGAGTTTTAGATTTTAAATAACTCTTCTGGAGAAGAAAAACAGTTTTGTTTACTAATACATTAGTCAGATACATTATTGTTTGTTCCGTGATGACGAGTGACGGCACAAATCAGTGCTCTGGTCCTGATCTGTGTCGCTCTCCTCTGTTTGTGCTCCTGTGGACGTTCCCATGCTGGATGTGTGTCACGGCCTTGTTTGAGTTCTGCCAGTGTACTTATGCTGTAAAGTTGCACAAGTTGTTTGCTGAAGCTTTGAAAGGTCAAACTTGTGATGGCGCAACCAACGTCAGAGAGATCAGACAGTTCTCTATCCAAAAAAGTCAGACTTTATTTATTTGAGTCAGGGGTCATATCCAGGAGTCCGTCCGCTCGGCGCAGCTACCAAAATCCACAAGGCAAAATGAAAACGGAAAAAGAAATATCACAAAACCAAAAATACACAAGAGAAAATGCTGGAATAACTTCACAAATGCAAAAACAAGGTCCTGTTTCCGTGGCCTCTTCGAGTGAAACCAGAGAACGTTTCATTTGTTGTCCATTTATTCAACAACTTGGCCAGCAAATATAACAACTACTCAGTTATTCATTAAAAAGTTGTAGGTTCACAATAAATTAGAGAAGATTGATATAGAAAGTACAGTATTCACCAAGATGTGGATGTTTCAGAGCTTATTTCTATTGAGAAAGGCGGGTGGACCCTGGGATTGGCTCCAGCACGCTGCTATCGCGGACTGGATGGAATTTCATACAAGATGGAAGGATGGAGTAATTTTATGTTTATCTTATTTTATACTGTAGTAGTTAAGTTTTTTTTTTTTTTGGTAGTACTGTAGCAGCATTCTGTTACCATACAGTGACATCTAGTGGGCCCAGATGGTGTGGTGTGGTGCTGTGGTGTTGTCTGTTTTTTTTTCTAGAAACAATATTTTTTCCGACTTACTTTGATTTCATATCAGCTGCATCTTGCTGCATTTAGTGAAAGTGATCTGTGGTGTTAAAACTTGGAACTCGTGGGACTGAAGATCTGAATGTGTTGTGCAGGAAGGCGTCTCTGGTTGTGAGTAATGTCCTGCCAGACAGCATCACAGAGTGGGGATTCCTGGCAGTCAGCGCATCACCTGATACAGGTACGGAAAAGGGAAGAGTATAAATAATAATGGTAATATGTTTTATTTGTAATGCAGCGGCCATATTTTTACCGAAATTATTACATAAAGTTGCACTTAAAACAATAGAGCAATTGATAGGTGAATTATTAAAAGTGTAAAAAGATTGGATTGATATTCCTTCAACGGTCTTTTATCACTGTAGCAGCATTTGAGGAATAGCATGTAAATAATAAAGGAACAAATGATGACAAAACATACAGATGATGTACAATAATGTATGTTCAGTGTGATGAAAACACAGTATGAGCCAAAACCCAAACGCCATAGAGTTAAATAACATGGTTAATGTTTGAGTAATGTACAACATGATAAATGTTGGTATACATTGCTAATTGTGATATTGGCTCTGGAGGTTTCTGTGTGGCGGACCCTTACAACGTGAAAGCCTGGAAGCCGTTCTTCGTGGACTTGAAGCTGCCGTACTCGGTGGCGAGGAACGAGCAGGTGGAGATCAAAGCCGTGATCCATAACTACGGCGACGAGGACCTCCACGTAAGAGAACCGGCCTCTTCCGGCTCGCCGTGGGTTATCCCCGCGTTCCTCACGGTTTGGTGCTTCTGCTCAGGTGAGGGTGGTGCTGATGAAGACGGTGGACATGTGCAGCATCGCCTTCAAGGACCGACACACGCAGGAAGTGACGCTGCCCGCCGGCTCTTCGGTGGCGGTGCCGTACACCATCGTGCCCTTGGTGGTGGGGAAGCTTCCTCTGGAGGTGATGGTGCTCGGCAGAGACATGACGGGAGGAGACCGCGTCCAGAAATTCCTCCGTGTGGTGGTGAGTCACACACGATGAAGCGTGGTGAAGGTGTCTTCTGAATCAGAGGGGACGGACGTTTCAGGCCCCCCGTACATGACAGGGTCTTCAGGCGAAAAGGGAAAACTGTCTTTACGTTTTGGGTTTATGTTTACAGGCTAACGTTGCTCGCTGCCACTGAAAACCACTTCACGAAAGCAATGATTCCATCTCTATGCAAATTTGGCAAGAAGCAACATTTTCTGTGTAAACTTGAAACTTTTCTGAAATGAAAATGATGTGTTTTCAGTTGAAACGTTGTCGTGTAAACAGGGTCTCAGTTCAAGAACCATAAACAGCTAATAGCTTTTATAGCTTTCAGCTAGCATAGCTTTCCCTTTGTTCTGTTGTATTTCTTCAGAATGTATATTCCTAGAACTTGATTTCAAAGCCACTGTAATTTCATTTGAGTTTAGTGATCCTAAATTCGGTAAATTAACTTTTGTTTTGTCCAAAACAGCTGGATGGAGTGCAAAAGACCAAAGTGTGGAGTTCTGTGTTGAACCCGTCTGCTGAAGGAGGTGCGTGGATCACAGATAAACAAGCTAAGCGCAGTTTACTGGACCTTAAAGCATGTCGTCACTGTGTTTGTGTTGACAACAGGAACGCAGACGGTCCGTGTTGGCAAAGTCGACCTGGAGTCAGTCGTTCCAAACTCTGTCCCAGAAACATTCATGAACATCCGAGGTCAGTCATCGTCTCGAGTGACGACGAAGTGATATTTAAAGGTGACGGAGAGACGACGGACTCCTTCCTTCTCTCCCGTTCAGGCAGCGTGTTGGCAGACAGCATCGATAACTCCATCAGCGAGGACTCTCTGGGGGCTTTGATCCGGATGCCCGGCGGCTGCGTGGAGCAGAACCTGGCCAGCATCACGCTGCCGCTCATCGCCACGCTCTACCTGGAGCGGAGCAAAGGATGGGAGAGCGTCGGGGTGGAGCGCAAGGCGGAGGCCATCCGATACATCAGGAGAGGTGAGAAACTGCCGGACAGCACGTCTGGAGAGATGGACTCAGAGGAACAAAGACACTAAAGAGCTGCAACTGCAAATACCATGAACTGACTGCAGAATGAGGGATAAATGAAAAACTAGTTTGGGTCGATGTCTTGATGCTTTTTGTGTGAATGGCTGATCAGTTGATTGATTGGAAGATGAGAAGATTTTTTATTGTCCTCACTGTATTTCCAGTTGTTTGGTCATGTGACTTATATTAGGAAGGGACCTGCATGTTCAAATATACTATATATTTCACCGTTAGTTTGCTGTTAGGTCTAGACAAGAAAGAAATGTCACTTTGTATTTTGCTTTTTATCTCTTCATCAGTTTGTAATCCAGAAATACAGCAACATCTCCTGAATCGGCTTCTCTTTTGTTCTCATTAGTTCATAAATGTGATCAATGTGATTCAGAGTATAGAGCATCTTCCTCCTGCTCACTGATGTAATTTCAGTCGAGCCTTTTTAAAAAATCTGTCTTCATGTTGACCCACAGAAAACTGACAGACCAGCCTCACACAAACACAGAAGCAATTCACTTCTACTGTATTGTAAAATTCAGTTTCCTGTGTTTTAATCCATTATCTGCTATAAATCACAACTTTCCTGTGACTGGCGTGACTCTGGTGAACTGAGAGTCAGTTCAGTTTGGATGTTTGAATCAGGAGCAGCTAACTGATCATCTTCCGCTGCTTCATGTCTTCTTTGCTGTTCATTCTCAGGCTATGAGAAGCAGCTGGCTTACAGAATGCCTGACGGAGCTTACCCACCTTACAGAGGCCAAGGAGGGAGCACATGGTACCGTCTCACCTTATCTCCACATGAAGCATGGAAAACCAGGACAATGCTGTGTTAAATTCATTCTAATTATTCCTCTGTAGATTTTTTTTCTGCTTGTAAAAAAAAAAAAAAGTTAATAAAATTTAGCTTGCCCTTGTGTGTCCATTTCAAATATTCAGCCTTGTGTTTCACAAAACATGCACTCAGTTTGAATCTAGTAACACATATGCAATGTTTCCAGAATTGTGGCTGCGTTTAATAACACAACCAGTGATCATTTTGGAGGAGTAGTAACAGTTCGATCCCCGTCTCTGCCTGTCAGGATCACAGCGTACGTGGTGAAAGTGTTCTCCATGGCTCACTCCATTATCGGAGTGAGCAAGAAGGAGTTGTGTGACCCCCTGGTGTACCTGATTCAGAAGAAATACCGGAGTGTCCAGGGGAGATTCATCGAGGACAACCCGGTCTACAGCACCACCATGACGGTGAGTGGCTGACGGAGTTCGTCTCACTGTTAAAGTACTGGAGAAACGGCTGTAAATCAACATTCAAACACTCAACACACTGCATGTTTAGCTGATATTGAGGAGTAAATCCAAGCTGGCCTCGTGCTTGATACGTTTTTAAAGAAAGATTTAGAACCTCTGCTGTTTGTCTCCAGGGTGGACTTCAAGGAGACGATCCGGAGACGACGCTGACCGCTTTCGTCCTCATCGCTCTGGCCGAGGCCAAGCAGGCGGGCTTCCACTGCGAAGGTCCTCTGGTGAAGATGGAGGTAGTAAACGCAGTACTGCAGTGTCATTAATGTGTGTTGTGACTGAATGTGGCTGATCTCTGTGTGTGTGATCCGGCTGCTGTAGGTAGTGATCCGCAGGACGACGGATTACCTGAAGAAAGCTTTATTGAAGCCTGGACGGAGACCGTACACAGTGGCCATCGTCTCCTACGCACTTTCCCTGACAGACAGTCGACGCTTCAACCCCACAAAGATTTTACTTGCAGCTGCAGCTGAAGGTATTTTCTTATTTTATTTACTAGAAAATATAGAAAGAGGATGGTTGACCCTAAATGACATTCAAAGTTTACTCAACGTCCGCCTCCTCTGTGTGGATATGAATTTAACTTATGTCTCAAAATAACATTTTTCAATCAGCAAATCCACAAACACAACTTCTCAGAAGTTACTCTGTTTTAATATGTTTAAATTAATCTCTCTTTAACATCAGTGATACAGAAATAACTCGACTGAGGAATCAAGAATCTTTTGAAAAATAAAGAAGTCAAGAGGGGATTTTTTTCTTCAGTTCCTCTAAGAAGCAGCGGAAGCTGTAATGTCTGCTCCTTCTGTCTGGGATCCTCCAGTCTGTCTGTTCCTCCAGAACAGGGACTCACTCCTCACCTCAACACCTTTAACAAGACTTGACTTTCAGAGTTATATCCTTTATCTTCTGTTCGCCTTCATGTTGAACCAGGTTACACACTTCTGAAAGGGACTTTCACACCATGATTCAAGTGAAAACGCATTATTTTGGCATTTCAATTCACAAAAGCTTCACGTTTAAACGGTAATGTTTTCAAATATTTGCACAGAAACACAGAAAAAGATGCAGTTAGCATTCCAGGCCACAAGTTGGCACTGTTTGTAATGAAACAACACAAACGCACAGAGCAAACTGAGAACATTAACAATGAGAATGCACCGACATTTATATCGACAGACGCTGAAGTTGGATTGTCATTACAGGTGACTCTCAACTCTAAAGCTACCGAGTCCTTTTGTAAAGGTTCCATCTAGAAAGTTGAGTTTTCAGTCACTTTTTGCACCGTCGTCACATAAACAGACGCCCAAAACACAAAGACAGTTCTTCATTTTCTCTTGAAAACATCATTGTGTGAACGAGTCCTTGACTACAGTAGTGTGAGTCGACCATTTGGTGCTTCGAGGTGCTCCTCATGAAAAAACGTGCTCAGTCATTGTGTCTCTGTCTTCTAGGCGGCAGCCACTGGCCTGACAGAGAAAACACTCTGTTCACGCTGGAGGCGACGGGCTACGCCCTGCTGGCTCTGGTCAGGATGGGGCAGATGGAGGAAGCTGCTGCCGCCTTCAAGTGGCTGAACAGCCAGAGGAGAAGGGGAGGGGGCTTCGGCTCCACGCAGGTACCAGCAGGACTGCAGGTTATTCATTCATCAGTCAGCAGGTGTGTCATTTTGTATTTTCTCCTCTCCAAGTCCACCATGGTGGTCCTCCAGGCACTGTCGGAGTACCTGATCCAGCAGCCGCCTCCGCAGGACCTCAGGCTGGACGTGGACGTCAGGATACCCGGGCGCAGTGAAATCCGCTACCACTTCAACCCCGACACGGCCTACGTGGCTCGCTCCTCCAGGGTGAAGAAGCTTTAGCGTTTAACTCGAGCTGACGTTGACGGGATGAGCTGAAATGTCTGGATTTGTTCTGACCTGTTTCACCACTTTTTCTTCCGCAGTTGTCTTTTAATCAAGGATTCGAAGTGGAAGCTCGAGGAAATGGAGAGGGAATACTGGAGGTGTGATTTAAATCTAAAAAGTGTCACTTGAAGTTTTGAGATGAGTTTACCGCCTGATCTGTCTCCTGATTTCGACATTGCTTCCTTGTTTGTGTGTAATTTCCCATCAGGTGGTGACTTATTACAACCAGCTGCACGAGGTGGACGAGAACCAGCCCTGCAAGGACTTTGAACTCGGCGTCGCTATTGAGGAATCCAGCGGTAAACATGGAAAAAAGTCATCCACATTTTTTTATTAAACTTTATTTATTCAGGTAGTTTCATTGAGACACAAGTTTCAGACCTTTGAATGTTCTTATGCTGCATGTTTTTTATTCATTTTTTGTCTCAAAGCTTTTTACACTGAACTCAAGGCACAAAAAAACTAACTTGCAAACCATTCAAGGATCCAAATAAAGTAGATAAAAATTCCAGATTCATCCAGTATTTCAAGGAAACCTTCGTAGAAACTTAGTGGTCAAGCAGCCGTAACATTCTGTCTGCTGCTAATGTGGGAAATACAAAATGCATTCAATGTTTTATGATTGGTTGTGATTTACATCGGTTTTTCACCTGATCAGACATCCGGTTCCACTCTGAATTCAGCTTTGTTTTTGTCTCCTTCCAGAGAAGCCGCCAGCAGATGTGGAAAAGTCCTACCAGCTCACCATCAAAGTGAGGCAAGTTCACACAACCGCCTGAGTGAAGGAAAGATCCGATACGTCGCAGGAAACCACATGAATAGTGTTTTTTCAGTTGAGTTGGACATTCATTCTGTGGTCTGAGTGTGCTGCTGTTCTCCTCTCGCTCAGGGCTTTAGGGCCCAGAGACGTCCGGATGGTGGTCCTCGACATCAGTCTGCCCACTGGATTCACTCCTGAAAACTCAGACCTGGAAATGGTAACGATGGAAGAAACTCTCTCGACTCACATTCCCATCCAGCTGTCTGAGATCCAGATGCCTTTTAACGGGAGATGGAAGGTCACTGTTAAATCCCTTCTTTTGTGTGTCCAGTTGTCCAACTCTGTGGACCGGTACATCAGTAACTTCCAGATTGTGGATAATCTGAGTGACAGAGGATCGCTCATCATCCACCTGTTCAAGGTAACAACCGTGTCAAACTACCGCACGTTTATTTTACTGCTGCCAGAATGAGTTTATCCTTCAAAGACATGAAGATATCAACAAAAATAGTGTGAAGCTTGAAACAGACGCATGTTGGAGTGGAGGAACCAAGTGAACACAGAAAACTAAATACATCATTTCCATTTATAAAGACATTGCTTTTATAACCGTTTTCTCTTGAAACCGTGTAAACATGGCCTGAATCCTGATCTCCTCTCTTCTCCTCTTGCAGGTTTCTCACAAGGAGCCGGAGATCCTGATCTTCAGGCTGCAGCAGAGGTTCAAAGTGGGCCTCCTTCAGCCTTCCTCGGTCACTGTGTATGAGTATTACAACCCAGGTAGGCACGCTGACGGTCCGGGGTCGGTGAACTCTTTGTAATGTCATTTCACTTGAGGTCCTTCTCTTCCTCCCTGGCCGCAGACCACCGCTGCAGCCGGACCTACACTCCCACTGAGGACAAGGAGGAGCTCAGTCAGATCTGCAGGGACAACGTCTGCCGCTGCACGCAGGGTAACACCTGCACCAGTCTGCTCACAGACGGACGTTTGGACATTGATTCATTCCGGACGTTTCTCTTCACTGAACTGCAGGCGACTGCTGCATCGCCAGAACAGACGACCAGCATTTCCCCAACCATGAAAGAGAGACGTTTGCCTGCAAGAGCCTCCACCATGGTAAAGACAGGGTCTCACACCAGGCTGCACGAGGGTTTGACAGTTAAATACAGGCATGAAAATATATAAAAACAGCCCAGCTTCATCTAGCAGTACGAGAGAGAACGTGGTGCTGCTGTTTTTACCTGAGAGAAGCACGAAGCATCACTGACTTTTTGAAGCAGCTCATCTCTGTGTCATTGTGATGCTGTAAATGAAACACGGGAATGCCGCCAGCGTCCCCAGTCCTGAAGGTGCGCCAGCACACTTCTTTCTGGTGCTGTACAAACTAGCTTTCACCTTCTCTTAATATTTTGACCAAACATAATTTACAGTCTCTTTACATTTGTCGTTCTCAGTCACATTAAAAAATCTCCAAACCGCCGATATTGCTCGTCCTCTCTTGCCTCCCTGCTGCTGGGGAGTTTATCAGACAGTATCGGTCCCTCATCGTCCCGTACATAAACATATCTTGATGCTGGAATGTTAGCAGTCTCGCCCACTCAACATCAGACTCTGACCTGAAGAGTGCCGGACCATACAGTCCCAGACTGACTCCTTTTCTCCAGTTTTCCAGGTGAAGGTGCTGAATGTCAGCCAGAGGTACTACGACAAGTACGAGGTGGAGATCACACAAGTGATCAAACTGGGTGAGTTTGTTTTCCCTGTTTCAATGCACATGTGAGGAACTCTTAAAAAAAGTTATTTCTCAATGAAAAACACAAATAATGAATATTGTTGTAGTACAATATGCAGAACCAACAATCAACATCTCCACCACCGACTGATGCACCGCTCATCCGTCCGTCCTCTCGGTCTTTGTCAGTCACATGTCCTAACTGGTAGACACGCCCCCAGGAGCCATTTTGGGTGTGTTGCGGATATACACAAACCAGAGCAGTTAGCGAGGAGCATCATGAGTGTTTACCCAGTCACCCATCTGGAGAATGAGAAGAATGAGAGGATACCGTACAGGGACAAACTTATCAAGGAGGCCAGGGAGGGGTGTTTGGATAAATTGTGGACCTTCAAAGTGGGAAACCAAAAAAAACGTACATTCTCGTCAACCTTTCTGCAATTTCTTTCATGCAACTTAGTATGGCAGCCTTTCACACAGCACGAGTGTCCCATTTTATTACAGGTAATGCTACATGCAAAGACGGTGCTCACTGTTTACAACGTGACCACCCAAAATGGTGATTTGTCCCACAATTCACTGCGGCTGCTGCAAGCGTTACATCACCTGACAAAGACCAATTCTTCCAAATACAAAATTCTTCAAAATCAAATTTTAGCCTTCCTGCTGACTCTGTTTATCATTTATCCCTCTTGTTTTTCCTTGAACTGTACAGGTGTGGAGGCTGGAGTGGAAGTGGGGCAGCGAAGGTTTTTTATGTCTCACGGAGGCTGCAGGGACCGACTCAGCCTGGAGCCGGGCTCCCAGTATCTCATCATCGGCCCTAAAGAGGACTTGTGGAACACGGAGCCCGACACCCAGAGGTGAGGAGAGGGACGGAGTGCGCCTCCACGTTTCAAAATCCACTAAACAAATGCACAAATATTCAAGGTCAAAAGCCTTCATGAGTCAAACCACAGCTTCATTTACACATACAAGCAAATCAAAACAAATCATTAAAAGAAGTTGTGTCACTTTGAAGTTAAATAAAGACTTTCTTTGTGACTTGTTTGATTTGTCTTTCCAGATACGTCTACATGCTGGGGAAGGACACGTGGGTGGAGCGCTGGCCTTCGTCTGCAGAGTGCTCCGGCTCGCCCAGCCTGCAAGCCAAATGCAAGAGTCTCAACGACGCCGCGGCCGAACTCTCCTTCAACGGCTGCCGGCAGTAGACAAACCCGAGGAGGAGCATCAGGCTTTTTTGTTCTCCTCAGTCAGTGAAAAAAGGACTGTTTTCATATTTTTTTTTAGCTGTGGAAAGATGAACTGAAAGTGTAAGAAAATGTGTGGTTTCTATTTAGTGAAAAACACAATGAGGAAGTAATGAAAACAGCAGTGAAAGTTGACCCAACATCTCACATGGTTTATTTTCATTGAGTCAAGCAAAATACAGAAGAGCAAGGAGTTGTAATAAAGTTTAAATCTTCACATGTAGAGAGTACAGATGGATTTGTCCAATATTTATCATTTTTGTCAGTTTCTGTCTATTGCAGTGGTTCTCAACCTGTGGTCCGAGACCTCCTTGATGAGGTGTCCCAGATTTACATGTGAAAGCAATGACTGTTCAGGTTGAAGAGCGCGTCTGGGAAACTGCTCATTGTGACGTTTTGCTTGACTGGATGTGAAAATGAGTCAACCATAAAAAAAGAGCTCCAAAACCCTGAAGTATTTCAAGTCATGTGAATTTATTGTTCAAACGATGCTGAAATAAACTGTTTACATGTTGATTATTGACTGAAACAAGCTCAAGCCCTGCGTAAAAGAAGTGTGTTTTAAATCTGAGTCAATAGTTCAAGTTATATTAAAATTAGAACAATATTAAACTGTAATGTTTCAGTTATGAAGAGATTTAGTCATTAAATTTAAGTCATTATTGCCTGCAGACCTGCTGTTGAGAACAAGATCTTATCTTTAAATCCAGGAAAGTTTGAATTCTGTTCAGCTTTTGACTTCATTTTCCAAGCTACAAGTTGCACTAGTTCTAGTTGTTTCCTGGTCTTTTGACTTGGAAGCGATTGATCAATGAAAATATACTGTTTATACCACTGCACCTCTGCATGAATAACACAGGAAAAATGTTCTAAAAAGAAAGAAGGGTTCAAGAGTTCAGAGTGTTTGAGAAACTCAGGAGGGAAAAAAGCAGAAAAACTGTTACTGCGATGAAGGAACAAATAATTGGTCTAAAAGCACTGCATGATTTTTTTTCGTTTGTTTTTTGACAGATGCAACTTATGGATGTACACAACTGTACACAATGTACACAACTTATACATGTAACTTGTATAGAACGATACACTATAACAAACAAAAATGAGTCCACAGACATCCGTATGGACGGATGACCAAGTGACCTTTTGGGTGTTTCATAGATAAAGCCTGAGATTGATTTAGATGTGATTGAGTTTATACACTTGGGTTTATCTTAACCACTCTGTGGTGGGCTTAAGTTGTGTATTTTCCAAATACACATGTTTTCAGATTATATTTCCTCACATTTTGGAGTTACACTGGCAGTTTTTTGAGGGCAGAACTTGAGTTTTGATTTTTCTTTGGGATTAGAATGCGCACTAGCAACATTTCAGAAAAGCTGCATCTTCCCCTGTTTCCACGGACATGGAGTTGGAGCGTTTTTGTAAAGTTTCTTCCTTGAGAGCTGTTTTCAAAAAGTTACATTTTCCGTGGCTCTCTGCACCGTTGTGGTGTAAAGAAACACTCGAACGTTTTCTCTTGAACACGCTGTCGTGTGAGCGGGGCCTTAAATCTTTTATTCACTCTTGTTTCTCTCATAAACTGACCTCAGAGATTTATTAAATTCATGGCTATCTTTTGCATCGGCGCACACCCACGTTTAAGATGAGAGATCTCCTTCATTTTAACGGATTTTGCTGACAGTGCTGTACAGATTCTCAACACTGTCTTGACTTGTGGCCCTGAGAAAGATTAAAAAAACAGGTGATTAGAAAACAGGCAGGAATAGAAGCATCACGCTGACGTCCGTGTGAAGACTGACCTGCTGTCATTGGTGCGTCTGATGGCTGAGTACAGCACAGCTGCATCCTCCTCCTCTTCCTCCATGGGTCTGTGTGGCTGCACCGGTCTGATGTTGGAGTAGAGGCACTCGTCTTTCTGTTTGGAGAAGTGGACGCTGGCGTAGTGAAGCTCTGCAGGCTCTTCCTGCTGCTCCCGATCGACTCCGCGCTGCTTGAACAAGACACGTTCTCATATTTGTTTTGGTCGTATTGTGTAAAACCAACCTGAGCTTTGTTCCAGACCAGTTTGTTGAGAGTCAGCCGCAGCAGCAGTCTGAATGCAGCTTAAAGTTTCACTGAGCTGGTTTCTTTTCAGTCGTGCAGCTGCAGACCCTCTGTCTCACAAGTTGGTTCAGGTTATTTTTTCACTAAACTCCTTTTTACTGGAGAAGTTGTACCTCAATAATCCTGATGTCAGTCCACATGAGAGCTGTAACATCATTCTGTGGTTTGTGTTAGCGGCCTCAGTAAAGGTTACTTCAGTTTCTCGTCTGCTGCTGTCGACGCCACAATGATTTTTATTGGTGTCTCTTGTTTCAGTTAATTAAAACTTCAGTCATGAACAGACCTACAAACTGCTGACAGTTCAGTAAAACAGCCATGTTACAGCAGTGTTAATGATTTCTTATTTATTTGTTTTAATTCCAGCTCACCTGTTCAGAGATATTTGGTCTCGCTCCAGGTTCAGGTGTTTGTTTGCAAATCCTCTTCCTTCAGAAAAAAAGAAAAAAGAAACCAAAACAAACTGATATTTTTACATCAATTTCGAATATCCTGATATTCAATTGATAAAGTAATGGAAACTTACATTTTTAAATACACAGAAGTTCTCGTTGAAACTTATTTGAATACATTTGTGGAATGAAATAAAAACGAAAGAAACGTTTTGACCACATCCTCTTTTTACTGAACATTACTGAGAAAGTTTCAGTTTCCAGGGCTAAAATTAGACAAGCTATTTTCCACAGGGTTATTAAAACATCTGATCTCATGGTTGTTGCATGATGTCTTCAATCTTCAGCTGCTACAGTGACACCAAACCGCTCACCTCAATAATATGAAGACAGCGAAGAACACGAGCACCAGGATCACAGCAGTCGACGCTCCGACAACTGCTGCCTTCCTCGATTCTGGAAAAAAGAGACACAAAGGAAAGTGTCTATTGTTATACGCTTGTCCTTTTGACAAATGGAGTAATTAAATATAATCATTAATTCACATATTCATCGAAAATATCTAAACCCAGTAAAGAGCAAACTGAAGAATCATAATGAAAACTGGATGTATCCAGGTACTGTCAGAGTCCCAGAATCTCTTGTTTGGTTTCATATGTTACAAACGTACACTGCAGCAATTCAGCTGGAAGCCTGTGGAGGTGGGACAGTTTCATTTTCCACGTTAGTGCATTCACACCACAAAAACATCAAATATGTCGGCTCGCCGGGGAGGAAAAGACAGTACAAACTTATGCATATTTCACGTTGTTGTTATAATTTGTTATAGTCATATTTGCATGCATGATGGAATCTAAATGCCTTCCGGCAAATAAAATCTTTAAAAATATGATGGAAATATGAGCATAAGCAACGCCAGTCTTGTATTAGTATTCAGAATTTGCACTAAGGAACACATTTTGACATTTTATGCATTTTCTTTATGATGACAACACGAAGGCCCCGTTTACATCGTTTCAGGTGAAAATGCATCATGTCCGGGTTTTCGTATTGGAAAGGTTTAAACTGCTATGTTCATTTGAACAAAAACAGCATAAACGCTGAAAAAGATGTAGTTTTCATGTTGGACCACTTGTGGGTGCCAGTTAGTGAGACAGAGTGGGAACATTTCCAAAAAGAAGCATTTTCAATCGTTTACATGGTGACAAAATCGGAGCATTGCCATAAAGTTGTATTTGAAGTTGGAACATTTCTAAATAGTTTTGTATTACAACATTTACATGGAGACAGAGCTGGAGTGTTTTCCAAAATTTGTGATTTCAACACAAAGGAAGACTGAGTCTTTTCATAAAGTTCCAACTTGGGAGCTATTTTCATTGGCTGTGAGCAATGATGTGTTCATGGACTCCTAAAACACAGGAAAAGTTTTCTGTTCTCATTTGAAAATGTGTGTTCACGTGACCCAGATGAGACAACACTGCCAGCAGCCCCTCAGCCTCTCTGAGTTTAACAGCCCTGGTTTTTACTGCAGCATGCTGGGATGGAAACTTACTTCTGACCAGCAGGTTTACTGTGAAGGCATGACGTCCTCTGCTGTTCTGAGCCACACAGGAATAGTTTCCGCTGTGCTCAAGACTGACGTCACTGATGGTGAAGATGTTGTCTGATGCCTGAGGTGTGTCTTCACCCTCCCTGTACCAGCTGTAGCTAGCTGCTGGGTTAGCATCGCTGCTGCAGGTCAGAGTCACTGAGCTTCCCTCCACGATCTCACCAGACGGACTCACCGACACTGAGGGAAGCTTTGGACCATCTGGAGGAGAACGTACAGGAAACCACTCAGGAATCTGATCACACACCTGAGACATCTTTAACTGGAGAAACTGTTTTTGTTCTCATGAATCAAATCAACCTAATAGAAGTTAGTCAACAAGTTTGTCCTTACACTGAACATCTACCGGTCGGGATAAAGACATGGTTCCATGTTTGTTCTCAGATTTGCAGCTGTAGGTTCCTCTATCCTCCCAGCTGATGGAGGGGAAATGATAAGTGCCCTCTGGTCCATGAGCTAGCTTGTGGTGATTCCGGTACCAGGTGTAGTTAGCTGCTGGGTTAGCATCGCTGCTGCAGGTCAGAGTCACTGAGCTTCCCTCCACAATCGCTCCATGAAGACTCACTGACACATCGATGGTCTTTGGAGGATCTGAGAGAGGAGATGATTCAAACAGAAGTCAGTTGACCTTCCATGAATCGACACTTGTTTTTCCAATATCTTTCATTTGACTCACATTCAACATCAATGGAGATGAGTTGAGACGTCCTCTTCCCCCACTCGTTCTCAGATGTACAGTAATACTGTCCTGAGTCAGAAGATCGGATGGACTGGAGGACAAGCTGTGGGCCAAGGCCAACCACTGTTTCTTTGTTCTTGTACCAGGTGGTGTTTATTCTTGATTGGGTGGCGTCGTTGCTACATGTTAGAGTCACTGAACTGTTCTCCATGATTTCACCAGAGGGACTCACTGACACTGAGGGCACGTTCAGCACATCTGGAGGGAAAACATCAACGTGTTCAAGCATAAAAAGACAAAACATAGAAACTTTAACTGCCAGAGAAACCAAACAACTTACAAAGAGGAGGAGAGGCGTGGCTCTCATGTCCTTCCAAAGCACATGAGATGACATCTCCTGGATGAAAACGGGCCTCATAAAGTCTCTTCTTATTCTTAACTTTCACTCTGTTTTTAAACCAAACATGGTCAACATGACTAGCTTGATGACATTTGCTGTCACACTCGAGCTCTGCTTCAGTGTGGGATGGATGGATGGTTTCTGTAATCACCTTCACCTGTAGAGCTACATGAGAGGAAGAGACAGAACAGTGTTGGTTATAAGAAGGAATAAAACACACTTTGAACAGTTCATCTGATTGTAATCTGAACAATAAATTGATGAATAAAAAAGATAAAAATAAAGCTGAGTAAATAAGACAACACTGCAGTTTGCAGTGGTTTGTGAAGCTCTGGAACACTTTAACCTGTCACACAGCTGCTGCGTTGAAGGTTGTTTTTTTCTAACTTCTACTCTCAACACCCACAAACATAGAGGATTGGTATTATTGCTCTGTTGGTCCAGATCCTGAAAGACTTCCTGTGATCCATATATGAGTCTAATGTCAAACTGAGACAAGCGTTTGGTCCAAGAGCAGCTGACTGTGGGTGAGGGGAGGGTAGATTTTCCACGGTGGGATAAAGAGTGAAAGACAGTCGAACTCATTCACATGCAAATGTCAATATGTAATCATGTCATAAATATCTCCTCATTCTGTAATCACGCAGCATTTTGCATTATCACATAATGCAGTGCTACACACCAAAAGGAAACCTAACTTTTTCTGGGAAAAAAAGAAGCATTGTCCCTGAGCAAGGCAGTCCAGAGAACCGAGGCAACATGAGCAGAAGAGGTGGAAACAATATGAGTCACAGTGGAAAGAGAGGACATCCCAACAATTCCAGCAGGTGGCTGTGGCAACTTTGGCATCAACTGTGGTAGGTCCCCAGAAACCCTGACTGGGTTTCAAAACTGGGGTTCTGTGAGGTGAGAGTTCTGCCATGAGCTTTTATAAGCTTTTTTGATATTCTACTTTATGAAATATGGATTCTTTCATTTGTCTTCATGACTTCAAATATCTTTACAGAACTGATCATGTTCCATGTTGATCAAGCTCCAAAACAAATGCTGACAATGGCCACGTAATCTGCTCCTACACCCTGAGAAGCAACACGTTTTAATGTCTTATACCCCTTTCCCACTAAAACTAGTGATCGGCTATCGATTCCTTTCCCACTGCCTGCAGACCCGGGTCTAATCACCTGCAGGCGAGCTGCGTGGCTGCTGTCCCACGGGGATGACATCATCAGCGCGACGGAGCACAGCAAGGTAAACAACGTAGAGCAGCACAGTCCCCATTACCTGTCGACCAATCTCCTCTTCCCCACGGATCAAGCTCTCTGATCTGCCTGTCTTGCCAATGCTGGGTCACCTTGACAAAGGATATCTCACGCTGTGTCCAGAAACAACAAGCGTGCTAACGTAGGCAAGCTACGTCGACGTCACCACGTAAATTACCGCGTCGACCCGGGTCTGTCTTTCCCACTGAAGCCGATTAAAAAACGGGTCGCTTGCAGGGTTGAAATCCCGATGAAACCCTTTCCCACTGCCATGAGGAGCCAATTATTAGCGGATATAAAAGGGTTTTTTGGCCAGTGGAGAAGGAGTTAGACATGTTAAGAGGTAGAGAACATGATCCAGTCAACAAGCAGGTGATCTACTTCAGCCACAGCCACTCTAACATTTCTTGCACAAACACTGTAAAGGAAATGTGTGTGTCATTTCCTTCTGTATGTCCTTTAAAGTCAATCAGCTTCCATGTGTCCGCACGCAAAATCAAGTTTACACTCATTTTTATAGACGTGAAACTTTCGGAGATTGGGACCACAGCGTCGTATTCAAGAACCAGATCAGCTGCAGAAGAGGAGGAATACGAGGCGAGGAATACTCGTATGTCTCTCATTTTGCATTAGGTGTGACCGTTAAATCCTTTTCCTCTTCAAAGGAACGTGGAATCCCTCCTGCCTGGTTTAAAAGAAAGCTTTATACGTGACATTGTGAGGTTTCGCTTGGATTCATACCTGTGACTGTGAGTCTTGTTCCAGATAAACTTCTGCTGGTTGTGGAGTCAGAGGTCGTGAACTGGAAATGATACTGGATTGAATCATCGTCTCTCAGGTCACTGATTCTCAGAGTGGAGAATCCTTCTTTTTCCAAGACTTCCATTCTGTTTGCTAACTGTGGGTCATTTCTGAGGTCCTCTGGAAGCCTGTGCTGATCTCTGCTGTGATCAGGACTGAACCAGAACTTGGATTTAACATAATTTCTGCTTTGGTAAAAGCAGGAAATGTCCACGGATGAACCCAGGGCAGCACAGATCCTTCTGTCAGGACAGTTCACTCTGTTACACTGTTGGCCTAAGACACCTGGAACATACAAGACATGATTAACTTATTTAATGTAATTTTACTTTGTGAATAGTGATCATGAAAATCAGCATAAAGCACAGAATTCAGGAAAAGATCTCTACGAGCAGGTTAAAGTTCAGTCTGAACTGAGAGGCTCCTCTGTCTGTGTTTTAATGTTCTTCCTGTTTGCACTAAAAGTTTGTTAGTTTGACGTCGGGCTGTAAATCGAGGAGATGTGTCTTATTGTCTAGTGAATATCGGAACAACCTGTCCAGAGTGTCTCCTGCTCCGTTTACTCTTGAGACAGGCTGCAGCTTCCATGACCCAAAAGCAAAATCAATCAGGTCTATGTGGCAAAGCAGGTTTTACTGTATTGTATGACGTCTTTCTGCTGTGCAACAGTGAAGTGTTTGCATCAATGAAAACCCCTTGGAGTTTTGGGCTGTGGAGGGTTGTTGTTTAAGCTGCTTGTGATTGTTTGTCTTCATGATATATGTTCATGCACTAAACAGGAGGGGCAGGGGCAGGACACAGGGGCGGAAACCGGAACGTACGAAGGTTCAGTGCAAAATAAAAATGAGGAATTTCCTCACAATTGTTTTAATGGCCTGCCCCAATCGAGACTGAATTTATGATTTTATTATTTCAGCTATTCACCATGTTGGGTAGCTAGAACGCCCTCATAATCTATTTATTCAATCAAAACTATTAAAACTCCATGATCTTATAATATTCTACATCTAGAACTGTATTCAAAGCATTTAACAATTTTCTACCAAATATACAAAAAAATCTTCACAATACAGGCAACAACTCATAAATTGAGGGGAGACACAAACTTCACGATACCTAAATTTAGAACCACTTGCAGAAGTTTTTGTGTGTCTGTACGTGGAGTTAACTTTGGAACAGCCTGGATGTCACACACAAGCAGAGTCAAAACAGCCACAGGTTTAAGCTGCTTTACAAACAAATGGTCTGGTCTCAGTGTAAAGAAAGTGGGTCAGATGGATCACGTTACATGAAGAATCTGTCATGAAATGCTGACGTGTGTTTGTTTTTTCCTCAACACGTCACTGTTTAGCCATTACGCCGCAGGTTTTGTTGTTCATCCTGTCTCTGAGTTGATCACAGGAAGCATTTGGAATTTCACTGTCATGTGAATGATGAGGACTTTGGGCTGAAATTAAAACGTTCTCTTCTTCCTGCTGCTTTTTGAGCAAAATGAAAAAATGTTTTTCTTTCTATTGAAACCACTAAGGTTATTGATTGTTCTATACAAGCTTTTTTTTTTTAAACAGAAATATTGCTGGCAACAAATAAAAAGTGAATGAATGAATGAATGAATGAATGAATGAAAGAATGAACTTCATGTGGTCACTGAACTAAAATGAGTAAACTCCCCTGGATTAGAGGAAGTTTGAACAAAAGGCTGTGATCTCAGTAAAACAGAAGGCTGATCAGGAAGGTGGCAAAAAATGATGAGTATATTCAGCCGTCAAAGAAATAAACATTCCACAATATATTGCTTGTATTTTAATGACACAGTTTTGCGATATTATTTGCAAATAAAATTCATTTTCAGAACAATGAAATTAGAGAAGCCAACTGGGAGTTGAAAGAACCGGTTCTTTGTAGTGAAGAACCAATGAAATAGATAATGAAGATAACTCATCACTACAACACAACCAATCAGAGGCGCCATGAAGTCAGGAGATGTTAGTAAATTACTCACACACTGGAGGAGAGGGAAAATCCTCATGATCTGTCAGAGCACAGGATATACTGTCTGCGGCCCAGAAGTAGGCTGAATAAGTGGATGGTGCTCTCTGCTTCACCTTCTCTCCATTCTTGTACCAAACATACGAGGGATTATATGGTAGAGAACATCGGCTGTGACACTCCAGGTTTGCCCATGAACCACTCGATGATGTCACCTTCACCTGCAAATCTGGATCTTTCAACAAAAGAAATGAAATAGCACTGAATCAAATATTTACAGAAGGTTTTCCCTCTGAAATGAATATGAACAACGTACATTGGAATACTATTATGAAATGATATGTTTCTTAAAGTTATTTTTCCACCAATTATTTTACAATTATGGACGTGAATCTTTGTGAGGACTTTATGTTTTTGTTTTCCTCTGAAACCAAACCTGACCCTTCACAGTGGAGAGTCTCAACATGATCCTACAATAACTGAATAGTTTTGCTCAAACTCCATCATTATTTATTATTATTATTATTTTATTAACAGTTGACGTGATCTGTAATTCAAAATGTGATTGTGAGAAGAGTTTTGTCCGATTTGCTGGTGAAGTAATATAGGTTATAATACTATAGCCTGTAAAGCCTGCAAAAATGTAGTTTCTGACTAGATAGACATGCTTAAATAAATCAATAGTTTGACATTAAATATGAGTAAATGCAGAATCTCAGTTTTCATGTGAAGGTGAACTGTCACAGAATGTATTTTCATCTGTTGTGTTTTTTTCTTCAGTTTTCATGTCATCATGTTTGTGTCCAGCTCTCAACGGCAGTGCTTCACAGCTGTTGATTCTGAACTTTTCATGTTTGACTGTTTTGTGTTTTTATGAATCTCAATTCTGCCATGAAGGTGATGCAGTGAAATATGATTGTTTCTTTCCATCACCCACAACCCAAACCAGGGTTTGGAACCTCTCCACAACTTCAAAAGGGATTTTTTTTCCCTTTCCACTGTAGTCTGGACTTGCTCATGAGGAATATCTGTGTATAGTATCTGTGTAGCTGAACACAAACTGCCTCATTGAAACATAAAGCGTTGTCTATAATGTCCAAGAATCACACAAATGATCAAATGTGACTGAGATCCTGTTTGAAAGTGAAAACTTGTTGAAGAAGCTAAATTCACTCTGAAACCCCACATTGCTACTGATCTACTAAAATGTGTATAAAATAGCTTTAGCAGTACGATGTGTTTCTCACTCTGTGAGTGTTTGTGTCTCCGTACCTGTGACAGTCAGAGCTACTCCAGGTAAACTGCTCCTCCATTCAAAGCTTCTTGTTTTGAATGTGAAGCGATACTCGGCTGAATCACTCTCTCTCACATCACTGATTCTCAGATAGGAGTCAACTCCTTCATAGAATTCCTCAACACGACCTGCAAACTGTGGGTCTTTGCTGAGTTTCTCTGGCCAAGAGGAATTCACCCACTGATGCCTCCGACTGGGACTGAACCAGAACGTTGATGTGATGCCTTCACTGCTCTCGTACTGACAGGATATAAACACCCAGGATCCTTTCATCGCACAAATATTTCTGTTTTGATATGTCACTCTGCTGCAGGCTTGATCTTTTAAACCTGAAAGAAGAAACTTTGTCAAAACAGAAAAAAAAAATAAATTCAAGGCCAGCAACAGAAATAACCTCAATGTGATAGAGGTTCATGACGTAACAGTTTTATTAGATTTTATTTAAACTGCTATACCACTGAAGTTATGACATTATAAACATTATGAGGTTCTACATGATGTGCTGGTGAGGATGGAGTACACTCACACCGCGGAGGGGAGGGGAAGTCCTCATGTCCTTCAACAGCACAGGAGTAGCTGTCCCTGGAATGAACCCAGTCGAAAGTCGGCTCTCCTGAGATTTTCTCTCCATTTTTGTACCAGATGTAGGAAACATGACCAGGTGGCTGACATCTGCTGCTGTAACACTGTAGTCCGCTGTTGGTATAAAATACGGTCGACAGACCTGTGTTCATAAGGAAAAGGCATAAAATTATTTATGTTCACATACATACATCCCTGATTGCAGACAGTGGCCCTCATTTATCCAACGATCTTTCAAACGGGTGTATATCTGAGGTTATACACGGAAAAGGAGCGATTTTGGCGAAAAAAGAAACTTTTCGGAGATGAAAATCAATCCTCTCAGGTCTGAGGTGGAGGTAAATCAGGATGAGCTCTTTGGAAGAATAAAAACTGGAATTAAAGACGAATTAAAAAAACGCTGTCTGGAGGAAGCTCGCGGTGGCGATGAACAGTGTCGCCTGGACAAACGGACACCGGCTGAGGTCTGAACAAATTATAGGTCCGTCAATTTAACTCCGATATTGCAAATAATGAAGCTGACTCACGTTATACAGCTCAGAATTTTATTGTTTTGTTTAATTATGTCTCAGAGCCAGACAGCAGCAGCACCGCGGCCCGGTCTCCTCCCCACAGCGGTGACGGTCCCACCGAGACACACACCCAGCACCGGACCCGGTGCCGAGCATTACCTCAGACCGAACAGGACACAGGACTGAACAGGACCCGGGACTCAGGCCAGCGAGGGCGGCGCGTGCCACCCGCTGCTGGTGCTTCTTAAATGAAAGACAATTTATAGAAGACTTAATAAAATGTTTGACTAAACGTTGTTGAGACTGAGTTTGAAATGAAAAAAGGATGCTTGAAAGCTCTAAGTCTCAGCACAGATTCTTTTATTTGATTGAAGATGATCAGACAGCGAAGAAGGCCTCATGCTTGCAATAAAATCAAAATACGAGGCTCTCGGTCCATCAATCCTGCGAGAACAGATCTCAGTCTGAACCCCGACATCGAAGGATCAAAAAGCCACGTCGCTCTGAACGCTTGGCCGCCACGAGCCAGTTCTCCCTGTGGGAACTTTTCTGACACCTCCTGCTTAAAACCCACAAAGTCAGAAGGATGGTGAGGCCCCGCTTTCACGGTCTGTACTCATACTGAAAATCAAGGTCAAGCGAGCTTCTGCTCTACACGCGCCGCCCTCGTGGACTGAGTCCCGGGTCCTGCTCGGTCCTGTGTCCTGCTCGGCACCGGGTCCGGTGCTGGGTGTGTGTCTCGGTGGGACCGTCACCGCTGTGGAGAGGAGACTGGGCCGCAGTGCCGCTGCTGTCTGGCTCTGAGACATAAACGAAACAATAAAAATAAGAGGTGTACAACGACAGTCAGCTTCATTATTTGAAATATCAGGGTTAAATTAACGGACCTATAACATGTTCAGACCTCACCTGGTGTCTGTTCATCAAGGCGAAGCTGTTCACTGCTGCCATGCTCGTTCTCCAGACAGCGTTTTTTTAAATTTCCCTTGTAATTTCAGTTTTTATTCTTCCAAAGAGCTCATCCTGATTTACCTCCACCTCAGACCTGACAGGATCCATTTCCAGCTCCGAAAAAGTTCTTTTTTTCCCAAAATCGCTCCTTTTCCGTGTTTGACTTCAGTGGGCGCGGCCTCATATTTCAGGGTGTAACATGATAATGACGATCAGGTTAAGAGCTCACTGTGACTCTGCAAAACAGATGAAAACTGAAGTCTACATTGTGTGAAGAGTGAAGAAATAACTTTCTGTTGATCTTAAAAAAAGGTAATTTCAATAGACTTGGTATTTGTCTGGAAGACGAGGGATATATTTATTCTGTTTGTTTTAATCACTAATGCAAGAAAAGACCACTTTTATAAAATTCATTACATTTTCAAAACCTTTCTCCTGTTTGACTTTTTTGTTTAATTCATGTTTCATTAATTTGAAATAACCCTATTTCTCATGCTGTTTCCTCATGAAAAACAAAATGAACATTTAAGATTACTATATCTGTTGTTCATACTTGATTTTTTCTAAATTAGCCAAGTTATTTTTACACCACTGACTGTGGAAGAGAGATGTTTTTTGGCAAAATGAAGCCTTTTGGTTAAATTTTCTGTCCACACAGTCAAAGGAATATTTTGAACACATTAAGATCATTCAGCATCACTGAGGCTCTGTTTACGCCACAATCTTTCAAGTGAAAATGATTCACTTTTGCTTTTCTGTTTCAGAAAAGTTTCAGAACATTGTCTGTTTCCACAGAAAAAGCAGAAAGACTGAAATGTGATGTAGTTAGCATGCCAGGCCACAAGTTGGCACTGCTGGTTGTTTCTGTGATGAAATGATGAAGAACTATGAGAACAATGTTCCATAAACAATAAGAGTGGTGAGAACATGGATGTCTGTATGCACAAATGATGAAGTTGGATTATTATCACAGGTGACTCTCAACTCAAAAAATGCCAGGTCCCAGGAGAATCTGGACTGGAAGTCATGACACTGTGGAGGAAAACTCTGTTGTTATTGTCCGTCTGTGTTAAAGTAGTAATTATCACTGCCATGGTACATGTGGGGAAGCAGCATTTTTGAAAAGTTGTGTTTTCCCCCATTGTCGTATAAACAGACATCCAAAACGCAAAACACAATCAAAATTTTCACACACAGAAAGATCGTCCTGTGGGTCGAATTAAACCCTTTGGAGATGACTGTGATTGAGTCTTCATGAGAATTAGCAAAACTAGACAATTCAGAAGAATAAAGAATTACCTGTGACAGTGAGAGTGACTCCAGGTTGACCAGTAAATCTCCCGTCCTGTTTGTCTGTAATGAACCTGAAGAAGTACTGACCTGAATCACTGCTGCTCAGATGTTTTATTGTCAGAGTGCAGTTGTTGTTACTGCAGTGATACCGCACTCGCTTTGAATATTGAGGGTCTTCTCTCAGATCCAAAGGCTGACTTTCATGACCTTTTGTGGTCCAGATTATTCTCACAACCTTGTACGTGGGTGGATATATGTAGGAGCAGGATATGTCCACTGTGGATCCTTCAACGGCGCAGATGTTAGTGGAAGTGTACGTCACTCCCCAACCTGGTTCTGTGCAATGAAGCACTGGAAGAAATGGTCACCCATTAGTATCTCCTCAGTCTTCACTCATCACTTTCACACTCACCACGGAAAAACTAAACATCCACAGTAAAGTCGTAGAACTCAGTCAAGAAACTGATTCAGTAAAGCAGTAAAACAGACTTTCTGTTCTCATTACAGCCAAAAGTGCTCAAGCTAAATTTTTCATCACGTATGAAACGGAAGACATTCATACTCGTGGACATTTTTTTTTCCTCAACCGCTTCAGTGTAAATATGCTACAATATTCTTCAGACACAAATGTGAATTGCTATTACCTGGCATCCAAAGGAGAAAAACAACAAATCCACAGCGAGCTGCTGTTAAGCCCATCGTTGCTCCTCTCGTTGGTATCAGTGGCACGGAAACATGTCAACAAGGTTGAAAAGAAATGAAATAAAACTGACGAGATCGCACTAATGCTCATCGACAGAAATGTTTCTTTATCTGTGAAGCTAAAACTGGTTAGTGGAGTGAGTATAAAATACAAATGATGCTATAAAATACACCACATCCTTCCTCTTTTCAACTTGAAGCAGATGGAAACAGAAGCTACAAGAACAAGGAGGGGACTTCCTGAAATAACTGAGCATTAAAATGTCGTCTGACTTCCTTGTTCTGTCTTTTTTCAGTCTGCATGAAGAACCATTTTTATATGTTGAAGAATCTTGTTCAGCTGGAGTCCTTCTTTTGACAGTATATTGATGGAAAGTGTTCTGATTTCCCTTGTTAATGAAAGTCCCTTTCAGTGAACTCCTGGTGTGTCGTGTGTCTTCACCCACTTTATGTACAAGTCAAAGTATTGTAACACAATCATGAACAGTTATTTCTGTAGAATCAGAATGAACGTAGATTTATAGGTTAAAGCATTTTCATGTTCTTGTTTCAGGTTGTGTTTATGTTGGATAGTTTAATCCTCTTGGTTTATCTATTAATATGGAGGTGTTGAATCGAGCTCATGTCTGCCTTTGATCCTCTGTGGTGTGTTTACTTCCACTTTCTCTCCCTTCTTGATTCTTTTGACTCTGCCGTTCAGTGATCTCTCCTCCCATAACTTCCTCCTCACAGTTCAGTTGAACCTGTTTGTGAACTTGGGTTCTTCATCTATGCATTACTCTAGTTTTTTTTTTTTTTTTGGGATAAAAATGTTCATATTTGATACTTTTTTTTAATCTGAAAATATCTGCTACATGATCTTCAGACTAATGTTGTCTGAAGATACCCACATCTCCTACAGTTCAGAAACTTACTACACTCCCCCAGATGTACAGAGCCCCTAAAATCCTCAAAGGTGATGCACAAGATAAAAATATCTCCACAAATGTCAGACTTCCCTGAAGCATCCCAAACAAACTTCATAGGTTTTTTTAAGGGTGCATCCCACATATACATATCTAATGCCATTTATACAATACTTTTTTCTTTAATTTTACATTTTATCTTGTCGATTCTCATGAAGGCATTAAGTGTTTTATATTTTAATGAGGATGTATCGTGTTCTTTTAGCTAGTCCAAACCCTAGAAATGGCATTAACATTGTAATAGTTTATTTTTGGCACTAAGGAAAAGTAATTTTGTGTGAAATAAAAGATTTTCTGGGGCTAATTCTGAAACCTGGAAAAGAAAACGCTCTGTTTCACTGTACAAAGCCTCCAGAAGTCTCCACACCTCACTAATACTTAAAGGAACTGTATCATGCTTTTTTAGCTAGTCTAAACCCTAGAAATGGCTCTAACATGGTAATAGTTTATTTTTGGTGCTAAGGAAAAGTAATTTTGTGTGAAATAAAATATCTTCTGGGGCTAATTCTGAAACCCGGAAGAGAAAACGCTCTGTTTCACTGAAAATCCCGCCTCTCCTCCTGTGGACTTTGACTGACAGCTACTTCAACCAATCAGCGCTTCAAAACAAATACGCTGGCTAGCTTTAGCTCTTTAGCTCGAGCTTCTCCACACACAAAGACTTTTCCTGTTAGAAACTCACCAAGCGCAGACCCTTCAGACCCTCCAGACTCTTGCTCTTGCTTGACTGTTGCTTTCAGACGATGGTTAAAGTTTATCTACGTAATCGGAGTTACAAAAAAGCGGCAACGCTGATTGCCGAGGGCCTGCGGAAGGGGGGCTCAGGGGAGCCATCTTCTCCTTGTGACGTGAACGTGGGGAACAGACTGTTTTCAAGGCACAAAGGAAAAAAATGCTTTGGGGGTGTTTTTGGTGAGTACATAACTATATAACAAGGTTAGAACATACAAAAAGTGAATTTTGCATGATACAGCCCCTTTAAGGCCGGTCACACCGCCTGAACTTTGCTGGAGCGTTCCTGGAGTGGTGAAAAAAATTCATCACCGCTCATAACCGTTCACCACCGTTTAACAGAAGTTGGCCTCCGTTAAAGCAACGCCGTGTACGCTCGGCCACCGCTGGTGTTACCGGAGGGGCCCTCCTACCGCTCCGAAAGTTTTGAGCTGCACAAAATATTCCGAGCCGTGAGGAGCGGGGAATTTTCCGCCCCGGCAACATTCACCCCCGCTCCACCAACGCCCAGTCAAAGTTTGGCACCGCTGGACACAAGTTCGTGGACGCTCGGGTCCGCTAGGCCAACGCAATCTTTAATGCTGGACCACCGCTGCTTCACCAGTGTTGCCCAGGCGGCGATTGAACGTTGCACAAACGTCGGTGGAGCGGTTGTAAGCCTTCTACGAGCAGACACGGGGTTGCTGGAACAGTGGAATGGAATAATACATGAAAAAGGCTGAAGTAATAGTATTTTTTCACAGTTGTTAACACGAGAACAGCCAAGACGGTCTGACAGACCGTTTGGGTTTTATAATTCAAATCAGGCTTTTTTTTTTCTGCGATTAATTTGCAGATGCCCGCATATGAACAGGGAGCTACCTCTGGCAGCAGACAATCAGACAGATGGCCAAAAATATCAACCAAATCCCAAAAGAAAGACAATAAAAAGAGGCATAAGAGTTATAAGGTGGAAGAAGCGGAGATGTGTCGAATATCAGCGATCTTGACTGGAGTGAAGAGGAGGAACGTTCTGAATCAGAGTCAGAACAGCCACGGGCCAAACAGCAAAAAAAAAAAAAAAAAAAAAAGTAATCCTGCTGCCCCAAAAATGCCCGACTGACCTCCAGCTGCTGCACAGTCCAGCGCAGAATCTGCAGTGGCGCATGGAAGCGCTCACGCATCACCTCCAGTTTACTTCCATAATAACTTCTATAAAATAATAATAATAATAATAATAATAATAATAATAATAATAATAATAATAATACCGTATTGGCCCGAATATAAGACGATGTTTTTTTCCAGAAATTGCATCCTCAAAAGTGGGGTCGTGTTATAATCGCGGACTTACGGTAGATGGTCAATACGCATCCGCGCCGCTAGATGGAGCCAAAGTATCACTGACCAGAGAGCGAGTGGAGCGATGAAATGAGATCAAATGATCTGATGAAAAATGGCGGATCATCTGGAACAAAGGGGCTGAACGCTGGACAACTGAGCAAACAACAGAGGCGAAGTTATGATACCAACTTTAAACTGATGGTGATCAATGCAGCAGAGTCATCAAACAACTGCCAAGCTGCCAGGAGGTCTGATGGAGCAGAGCCTCGTTCGTATTGGAGAGCACAGAAAAAACACTACAGATGCTAACGCTATGAGAAAAGCTTTCCGTGGTCCTGAGAGAGACGCTTCAGAGAGGCTGATAGAAGGGAGAGTGAATACGTCTCTGAAAGACGGACAGACGGAATGTCCACCACCAGAGCCTGATTCAGCTGAAGGCACTGGAAAGTTATTTACATCATTTATGCAGTTTGGACCCCTTGAGGCATTTGTTGTTTATTGTTTCTTATTTTGAGAAAGAGAATATATTTTTTAATTTTATATCTCATGAAATGTTATCTCAGTTGTGAGTTTTTGAGTTTATAATAATTGTATAATAAAAAGTTGTTTTATGAGTGACCTTACTATCTTCAGCATTTTTTTTTTCACAAAATGATCATTGAAAAATAGGGGTCATGTTATAATCGGAGTCGTCTTATATTCGGGCCAATACGGTAATAATAATAATAATAATGATGATGATAATAACTTTATTTATATAGAACTTTATTTATATAATCAGAGTTCTCGAAGCAGATAAAACTCCACATCAACAGTTCAGAGGACACTGTCAGAATCAGGCCTTTATGGTGAAATAGCTGCTTGAAAAAACTATGAAAGAAAACAAATAAGCAGAAGAGATCTGAAAAACTCATTTTTATTTCATGTTGCTTCTGATAAATACATTAAATGCTGATCCACAGTAACAGAGATGATGCATATTATGAACACATAAGCATGCAGTGAGGTCTTGTCAATGTTTTCCTCTTCAGGCTCTCTGCCACCATCTTGTGGCAACGTGGTGAACTGACAACAAGTTGACTTCATTCAAGTTAAAGACAAAAGTACTACAGTAAGGATGAATTCCATAGAAACACAGCAAGAATACCACTTTTCCAATCAGTTCAGCAGTTTTGAATTGATTTAAGTTTTCACATGATGTTCGTTGGATCTTCTTCACAGTGCTGTACAATGCAGACGGATCTTCCAAAGGATCCAGGTGGAAGTGTCTGAGAGGAAAACTGATTAATCAGATCCAAAAAAATAAGCCCTCACATAGAACACAATCTCAGTTAAAATTAGGGATGCACTGATACCAATATCAGGTACAGAGTTGAATAAACACACCAAGTAGTCGTACTCTTAAAATGCGGCAAGTACTGTGTGACGGCATTCATCAGCATCGTCACCTGCAGGTACACAGGAGACTGTAAATGACAGCTGTGAATGATGATGTCCTGCCACAATATCAAGAGGAGGGATGGAAGATAGTTAAGTTCTGAGATGACTGACTCCTTATAAACTCCTGTTTACCTGATAGATCTGGCTTATGTATTTATTAAATTAACAAATCCGACACTGTCTTTACTTCTTTTTTTCTGAGTGATTCTAACTTTATATTTAAAAGACATTTGTCAATGTGCAGGTCAAAGCACTCAAACGCAGGCAGCAGTTCTGCGTGGAAACACATTTAATTCCACAAACATGAGAAAGAACACAGGGACAGTGCTCATGCAGGAGACAGCCCTGGAACATGAGCTGACACCGAGACAGACACCCAGAGATTCACAATGTTCCAACAATCACACAGGAGGAGAGCAGGGCCTAAATGGGGAAAACACAGGTGTAACACATGAGGGTGACGAGCACATCCAGAAGTCTACTGGCAAGGAGAACAGGAGGTGAGACAGGTAAGGATAAGGACACAGGAGATGATGGGAGACCTCACCAGAGAGGCGGGACTCAAAGGATCCTGACAAAATTGTACATCACTTTCAATCTTTTGCACTGTCTCTGTTGTTATGTCTCCTCCTACTTTTGTTTTGGTGTTGTGCTTAAAAATATGGTTTGGGGTTTTAAGACTTCCTCTGTTTTGAGGTGGGATTGGTTTGGGCCATGGCAGAGCGCTGAGTATCGGTTTCAAAGCGTGGGGAGACTGTTAAGTAGAAAAAAAAAAAGAAGAACTTCTTGCTATGTTTAGTTAAAATAAAATTGTACAGTGACTAAAACAGGTTTTCCAAAAATTGGTTACAATCATGTAAAGCAAAAAAAAAAAAAAAAAAAAAAAAATAGAGATAATTGTAAAACTGTTAGCACCAATCAGTTCATGTGGAGCAATAAACTATTGGAGACCAAAAGCTCTGCCACAAAAGAACATCAGCTCTCAGAACATATCAGTTATTTTTTACATGCTCCAATACAAACCACAAGAATACACCAAATGCAGCTTTTGCAGCTTTGTCATTAAATCCCTCACATTTATAATGCTCATGGTTCCACACTTTCAGTGTCTAATGAACCAAAAAAAAAAAATTCGAAGCACAAACTCTTCTTGATTTTAAAAAATAGAAAGTTTTTTGAGTAAAAACCTAAAACCAAAGGGTAACTTACAAAAGTTAAAGTTGACCGTTTGTCCATCAACATCATTTTACATGTTCATGCGATGAAGATATAATGCCAGTGGTGGGCGCAGTACGCTAATCAGCTAACTGCTAATTCGCGAAGCTAACATTTTCATTAGCGGATTAGCTGTTCAGCTAACTATGAAAAACATTAGCGGACTAATTAGCTTCCGCAAAATTTACACATTAGCGTAGTACTTGAATGCCTCTCGTACGTGCTTCCGTTACTGTGCAAAGTAATGAAAAGTCTCTTCTCTGCGGTTAAAAAACGTCGTAAATTGTTTTGAAAAAGCATGGATTTTGTAATGCATATAACTCCCGATCCATTTGTCCGATTGAAACGATTCAAAAACTGTTAGAAAGCCCCGGAACTCAAGATTCTGAGGGTATTTGAAAGACTCGCATACATGGCGCGATGTAAAATGTTGCACGTGCGCATTTGACGCGCCGGTTCGTCAATGGAGTCCTGAGTGCTAACTCGTCAGTTTACTGAGTCCATAGACAGAGTCTACCAGTCACTCATATAATTAAAGTTTGTGGTTAGCGGTTATTGTTAGCTTCAGCTAAATCTTTTAGTAGTTTATCGGTTTAGCGTTATCGAAGCTAACTTTTTGGTTAGCTGTGCCCACCACTGTGTAATGCTTAATATAATTTCTGTAAGCGCCATTTCTTATGTGTAAGTTTAAGAAGATTTAAGTTCATGCATTGTGTATTCTAAGATAAACAAGGGAGTTTCATATGTTAAAAGTTTTACACATCGGGCAATTAAGTTTGTTTGACCATGCAGTGTGTGTGTGTGCGGCTAGAGGGCGCACCTTCGGGTGAACCCACAAGGAGGAAGCTATTTAGTTCAGCTGTTTGAAATGAGTAAATAAAATGATGGCGGACGGAGCACACGGTTCTTTTACCGTGCTGCGACGGAGACGTTGTCACACGCGTGAAAAGGCTCTTTGTCCGTTATTGTCGAGAAGGGGTTAAAACAAGACCATCAAAGAAACCACCGATTCAAAAGATTAACCTCAACAATGTCTATTTCAATCTGAATACCTACACATAAAAAATGTCTTTAACACACAGTCTTTGTGCCGTACCTGTCACTGTGAGAAGAAGATACACAAATCCACAGACTGCTGCCGTCAAACTCATCAACGGACTCCTCATGTCTCTGAGTCCGTCATGTTTGCAGATGAATAATCTTGGTTTGGAAACAGTGACACATGACAAATACTTTCAACTTCAACAGAAAAGGAAGTGGTCTTGATGGTAGAAACTCTGCACTATCAGACAGAAAAAAAAAAAAAAAATCAGGAAATTACCTTTCAGAGTTGGCCTGTTCGCTCACAGAGTAAAGAAACCTGATGTATTGACTGGTCATGTAAATAATGAAACCCAAAACGGTTCGCTCAGGGATGGCTGTGATGTCCCTGATCTAAAGACACAGTTTCACTGCATTACATCTTATCTAAAAGAGGTTTAAGGTGTGCTAGAGCCTGGAATGTGACAGTGGCCTGAACTGTTATTTACAAAATTTTTATCAAACCAAAATGTGATGACTGGTTAAAAACCTAAAAAAGATGCTGAATCCGACACATAAAATTTTTAGCCTTTATTATTGTTATGGAACATTTTGAGATACAGCCAAAGATGAGAAGTCAAAATGCTCATGCTGCACAAGGAGGTTTTATTTTAGGATTGCAAAGGATACCAACAAGTCAGCTGACTGAGCATCACAAAGAACTCCAACCTTCTTCACCTTTGCTTCAGGCCCTGTCCACTGTCGTGGAATTTTATTTAAAAAAGTATCCTAGGCCAGTCACGGTGCAAAAAACCCCACAAACATATATTCCATATATCCATTCTTGGTTCTTGAAGTCTTCCATCGTAGTTCTCCTCAGAAAAATCAGGCAGAGTCAGAGTCAGAATGCAAAAGGAGGACTTTATTCTCAAAAAAACCCTCCGGCAGCCAGACCGACCAAAGAACTGACGCACCGATTGCTCTCCGCTCCATCTATTTATACTATTTCTTCGGAGTTTGTTGCTTCTTAATTAATTCTTTGTCAAGACACAATTGTTCAAACCATTCGTTGAGTCTTAGTTGAGTCTTCGTCAAGACACAATTGCTCCCCCCTCCCTACAAAGGTCAATTTCCGTGACCCTTGGGAGGCCCTCTCAGCCTCCAAGTCTCCAAATGCCAGGTGTTGTGCAACAAATCATAGTGTCACATTTCTTGTCCAATGAGCCTCATTTGCACCAGAGGGAGACAGAGAGACAATTGACCTGTAGTCTTAGCTTCAGAAAAACAAACTGTCCAGCTGCCAAGAGGCTGCCGTAAAAATGAAAAATGGCAGGCTGGCGAACAGAAAAAGGATACATGTCTTTTCTACGCCTGTGTCCACTAGCACACTATAACTAACAGAGACATGCATTACATGAACAATAGTAAATAACATAATATAATAAGCATGATGTAAAGAATATTATAAAATTATTCAACACCACACGGAGCCAAGCTCAGACAAATCCGCACAAATATTTGTACTAAGTCACCCATCGTCCACACGGAGCCAGCGTCACAGGGCTCTGAAAATGACAAAGTTTGAAGCCGGGTCCAAGAGTGGAAAAATCTGAAGACGCGCCTGAGACGTCCCCGCTGTTACGCCTTTGCCGCACATATTTATTGAGACGATTGCGTCATCGACCCGCTTCTACAACAGGACGCATGCGCGGAAGTCTGACAGAACCACAACAACAATGGCGCTTCAAAATGTCTTTTAAATATCTGTGCAAAATAATAATTGTACCTCGTCGTCCGTCCACACCAAACTTTCCTTAACTTTCGCTCCGGAGGTCGCGGTCTTTGCGTTTGTTTGCAATACAACGTGAATACAACGCGTTTTTATATGCATGTGCACTACCCAACTATTACTGCACTGCAGCGCCGCCAGTGGGTGTGGTTATGTATTACAGTGTTTACATGCGTCTCCAGTTCACTAATGTGGACACTTTTTTTTTTTTTGCTGACTCCGTCTTTATGCAATTCGTTTTGTAAAATATGACCGTTTTGGCTCCGTGTGGACAGGGCCTCAGTCAACCCAGTTTTTCAGACGATTGCCACCAGAATAACATCTGTTGTTATTCAGCTGAGAGTTCTGGACTCCTCTCTGCTCAAGTCAAAGCAGTGTTTCCTTCACACAGTGTCCCCCTGAACCTGAAGTTAGGATATTCCAGATCAATGACATGATGGAGCATGTTCGAGTCCAATGTGTCACAAAAACATCAGTCACCAGAAAGATTAAAACCCTCCATCAGATCACAGATGTATTGAAATAACTCATGCCACACACATGGAAGTCTAGCACAAAGTGCTGCTCCCCTGAAATCTGTCCACCGGTAGCGTGACGGTGGAACCAGGCAGTAAGAGATCTGCAGCTCACAGTCCTAAAGACAGACATCATCATACATTCACTGAATCTATTTACAGTTTTTCTCAAATGCTAAAACACAAAAGCCAATCCTCTAAACCACATGACCACTTGTCTAAACACATTTACTAAATCTATCCATCATTTGTCAATATCATAAACACATTTCACACGAAGACACAATTCACAAAACACAGTCCTCCGTTCTCATAAATCTAAACACATTTTTCCTTTCTAAAACACAAGTTGCAAAAAAACTCTACACATGTTCTCAAATGAAAGCTCATGTGATGCAAAATGCTTGCCACAGGCAGCAATATTTGAACACAATGAACGTACCTGGCGCCATTCATTACACACGACTCAAAATTGAAGACACCTCTTGCTAATGTGTCCTCCTGGACCACCAACAACACCATCCTGGGCCCACACATCCCATTTACAATTCTGCAATTCTACAATTTCATTTAGCAGACGCTTTTGTCCAAAGTGACGTATAACACAAGCCAGAATTCAGACATAAGAAAGAAACCATTAGTAAGGGCTTCAATTGCTTCAAGTGCGAATGGTCAAGGGAGTTGCCATCAAGTTGCAGAAGAGGTACCACTACCCCCCTCTTTTTTTTTTTTTTTTTTTTTTTTTTCGTCGACTTAGTCAGTGGTACATAAGTGCTCATTTGGGACAATGTCCGCTTCCACAGAACAAACCAAATCAGAGAGTGGTTCACCACCAACAGCAACTAGTTTTTGAGCACCAGTCTGCCACCCTACTCCCCTTTCCTGAACCCTGTAAGGGAGTTCTTCTCATTGTGGAGATGGAAGGTTAATGAAAGACAACCATACACTACAGAGAACCTCCTAAGGGTAATGGAGCTGGCTTGTGTTGACATCCCAGTGGAGGCCTTCCAACGGGGGCGTTGCCCGTGGGGGGGGGGTGGGGGGGGGGACGTAGCATGTGATATCCCATTCATGTGTGTCGCGATTAGCGGAAGTACTTGTAGTGTCCGCTCAGTCCCGCCCTCTCCCGCTCCGACTCCCCGTTTCAATAGCGCCACCCCCCAAGTCCAACGCTTCATGTCAGTAGTGCACCCCCCCCCCCCCCCCCCAAGTCAGTACTAACCCCTGCTGAATGAGGGCCCTGCTCAATTTTGAGCTTTGTCCCAATAAAAAAAACTTCACACCCTGAACATGTTTTCAAGAGGACTGTTGTGTGCAATAGATTCTGTTTTTGCATTGAGTTGTGTTACAGTAGTGTACATGCAATATTTTCTGTAGATTTAGACTCTTCATATCAAACTCACAAATCTAAATGCCTAATCCTCAGAGATCTAAGATCCGTTACTGTAAAGTTTCTAAAAATATGCATTGGCAGTTATGAAACAAAGGACCTTCTCACAAATTGAGCATTGTGTTTTCAGTTGTTTTGCTGTAGTGTGTAATGATGTTTACAGTGTCTACATTTTTGAAAGCTTCGAGCTGCTCTTTTCGTGTGAAAGTTTGAGTTTTGAAGTGAGAAGGTGTGGTTGTGTTTATGTAGCTTTAGAAAAAGGTGTTGTGTTTCGACATTGGGGAACATAGAGGAAACGTTTGTGAAATTTGTTTTAGCATTTGAGAAAAACTGTAATATGTGATTGATGCTATCGTACTCGTTAGCAGCTAGGGTAACAGTAACATGTTCACTACTGAGCAATTAAACATCTGATATTTACCTTCTTTCTCAAACGCCATCTCTGGTGAGATGAGAGTGGGCGTGGCTAACAGCTGGATGATGCTTTGATAGCTGGCCATGAAAAATACACAGCCAGAAACACTTTATGGGAGTCCGCCACAGTTGTGGTTTGCTCGTGAGCGGCTGTGTCCACAGTGACGCACTGACGTTCTGCAATGACGCAATGACCTGGCTCCACCTCCACCTCCCGGCGGGTGGAAAAGCAAAGCCGGTTTTCAGGAGGCCCGGGACTACAACCATTGTGGCCAAGGCCCCGATTCGACCAGGGAACCAGTTTGGTTGAAAAGGGGGACATTAGTCCCCATTTACAGCTGTTAAAGTTTTTTTTTTCGATTGCTAAAACACATTTTTCAAAACTGTACCTTTTTTTCAAAAGTGCACACACAAAACTCCAAACATCACACACAAATAGCTAAACCCTTACATCCCCTTGCAAAACAACTCTGCCGTCAAATCTCTTAACATGTTCACAAAATGGAACTCGTGTTTTCATTTAGTAAACACAGCCATTTTTTCACATGACACACACATACCATTCATTGAATAAACACAACTAAGATATTGGCTGAACACGACCAAGCATGTACAGAACACTGTAGAGCAAAACTGAAAACACAATTACAGAAATGGAACAAACTGGATTAATGACAATGCCCCCTTCTCTCATAGACGAACAAAACATCACAAATCAGGCCCGCCGACAGGGGGGGACAAACGGGTCTGTTGTCCCGGGCCCAGAATTAAAGACGGGGGGGCCCATCCAGCACCCCACTCACGGATCCTGACGCAGCATGCAGGCACCGCGCTACACCGCTCCGCGCCTCCCCACCCACCGGCCATACGTGTGCCCCCCACTGATGCTCGGTGTGAGCACTGCAACCCCCCACCACAGCCCCCCGCTCCCCGCCCGACGCACCATGTGAGCCCCCACAACCATCCCTCCCCACCCCCCCACCCCACTGAATGGGGGCGCTCGTCTCGGGCTCGTCTGGGGTGCACAACAAGCCCGGGCCGGCTCTGCCCCAAAGCCCACATCTCCACAAGCCTCCTTCATTGATTGAAGCAGTGGGACGAAGGTTTTGAGATTTGCATATCTCTGTGTTGTGGATTGCTGCTTTGAGATTTTATGTGAGAAGTGCTTGCAAACCTGAAAAATTGTGTGCTATGTTTTGACAACAAGGTGATGTGAAATTTACGTCAGAGTGTAAAGAAGGAAAGTTAGAGTTCTAATATGATAAGGAAATCTAAAGTAGTAACAAATTGAGTCAAGCGATTGGGGACAGAAGTAAAGGTTGTGAAAATCGTGCCCAATTTTGTCCTTTTTGTGTTTTAGCAATCGAAAAAAACTGTAACTTGAAATTTCACGGCCACTTATGGTGCTGTTTACTGACGGAAATCCCTCTTTTATTGCAGTGGTTGTCTGAGTCTTAAGTCAGAAACATCACATCGAACACAACGCAGTGATTAACGGGTGTGCAGAGGTGACAGACCAGCCTAGGAGTACACACCCTTTACATATACTTACTACCAGATTCATAATATGTTTTCTGAAACTCAAGCATCCTTGACATTGTATTTCGGAGTGAGAGCGTTCATGTGTTGATGTTGATTCATGACTGTGGTGTTCTGGTATGTTGATTCTTTATTGCTGTGAGAGTTCTTGAGTTATGTTATGTTACCATGTGGGGGCGCTGTGGGCATGGGAGTGTTGTGGAACTGTTTTGTAGAGTCAAGAGAAGAATGGAAGAAATAAAGAGAGAACTGAGTTAGAGAAGACATCGTTTGTGCAGCTGATTTATTGCCTCCTGTGTTACTTTTAAAAACACGACATGGTGTCAGAAGTGCTGTGAAACGGTCCATCTGGGAGGAAAAGAAGAGTTTTGGTGAGCAGATGAGTGACAGTGAAGACGAGCACAGTGGGGAAGGAGCTAGCAGGATGGCTGACACACCCAGCGCTACGTTTAGCATTCAGCCACCGGACCCCTTTGACTTTTCCAAGCCTCACGAATGGACAAAATGGATACGACGATTTGAAAGATTTCGTCAAGCAAGCAACTTATCTGCAAGCTCCGAGGAAAACCAGGTGAACAATCTGATTTATTGTATGGGAGATGAAGCAGATGATGTCTTGAGAAGCTTGAAACTCAGTGAAGCAGACCAGTGTCAGTACACTAAAGTAAGAGACGGCTTCCAGTCATTCTTCATAGTGAAAAGGAACATTGTCTATGAACGTGCACGCTTTAATATGCGCAAACAGGAGCCAAATGAGACTGTTGATGCATTCGTCACTGCTCTGTATGCATTAGCAAAGCACTGCAATTATGGGACATTGCATGATGAGTTGATTCGAGACAGGATAGTAGTCGGACTGGCTGACACACGACTCTCAGAACGCATGCAGATGGAAAAAGATCTTGATTTGGACAAAGCCATAAATATTGCAAGGCAATCAGAGGAAGTCAAAAAGCAGCAAAGCACACTGAGGACTGAAGCCAGTGGTGTAAAACAGATGAATGTTCTGTGGACAGAGTATTCAAAGGCAGACAGCAAAAGGAAAAACCAAAATTCCACAAGTTCAAAAGTAATGGACAAAAGCCACGCAGCAGTCAGTGCAAAGACCAGAAAGCCTGCCAGTGCTACAAATGTGGTGGCACACCTCATCCAAAACATGAGTGCCCTGCAAATGATGCCAAGTGCCATTGCTGTGGGAAAAAGGGTCACTACCAGCGTGTGTGCCGTGCCGGAAAAGCCGTGCATGGTATAGAGGAAGAGGAGGAAAGTTTCTTTCTGGGTTCTGTGACGTCAGATGCTAATACATGGACTGCTGACATAGAAATAATGGACAAAAATATCACCTTCAAACTTGACACTGGAGCAGATGTCACCGCTGTGTCACAGACAGAGTTTAACAACATCTTTTCCAACACAAAACAAGTGGTTCTGAAAAGGCCTGAAAAACCTTTGTTTGGCCCAGGACGGATTCCTCTGGAGGTGTCGGGGTTCACCGATTTGGTGCTTAGGAAAGGTTCCAAGCAGACCATGGGGAAGGTGTATGTGGTCAAAAACCTGAGCACGCCTTTGCTTGGGTTGCCAGCCATCAAAGCCCTTGGCTTGCTCATCCGTGTCGACAGCATTGACATGGAGACCCTTAAGACAAGCTACCCTAAGCTGTGCAGCGGGCTTGGCATGTTACAGCAGCCTTACACAATCAAGCTCAAACCAGGTGCTGTGCCACATTCAGTGAAAACCCCCAGGAGGATTCCTCTCCCTTTGGTGGGTGAAGTTAAAAAGGAACTCCAGCGCATGGAAGCTCTGGGCGTAATCAGTCGGGTGGAAGAGCCGACGGATTGGTGTGCCGGCATGGTGGTCGTGCCTAAAAAGGACAGTAAAAAGGTGCGGCTGTGTGTGGATCTGACGGGTTTGAATAAGTATGTGTGCCGTGAAAAGTTCATCCTGCCGTCAGTGGATCAGAGCCTGGGAACGCTTACAGGAGCGAAAGTGTTCAGCAAATTGGATGCCAACATGGGGTTCTGGCAAATTCCACTGACACAAGAATCAGCCAAGTACACTACGTTCATAACACCATTTGGCCGGTTCCACTTTAACCGTCTTCCATTCGGCATCGCCTCTGCGCCCGAACATTTCCAGTGCAGGATGGCAGAGGTCACAGAGGGGCTCGAAGGTGTGGTCTGCCACATTGATGATCTGTTGGTGTGGGGGCGGGACCAGGAAGAGCATGACACTCGACTCCATGCTGTGCTGCAAAGACTGCAAAAAGCAGGCATCACATTGAATGTGGATAAATGTGAACTCTCCAAGAGCGAGATAGCCTTCCTGGGTCATATCATCACAACCGCAGGCATCCGTCCCGACCCAAGAAAGACAGAAGCCATCACAGACATGACAGCACCCACAAATGTGAGCGAGTTGAGGAGTTTTCTGGGCATGGTCAACCAGCTGGGAAAGTTCATCCCCCAGCTAGCGGAAAAAGACAAACCGCTCCGTGACCTTCTCTCGAAGAAGAACTGCTGGGTCTGTGATGTGGACCAGGCAGCTGCATTTGCATCTTTAAAGAAAGCTCTCTCCTCTCCACCTGTGCTCGCCATGTATGACCCAAGGAGAGACACCAAAGTTTCTGCTGATGCATCATCTTATGGTTTAGGCGGTGTTCTTCTCCAGAGGTGGGAGAAAGAATGGAAGCCTGTGGCTTATGCTTCTCGGTCACTCACACCAACTGAGCAACGGTATGCAGAAGTTGAGAAGGAGGCACTGGGCCTCACATGGGCCTGCGAGCGGTTCCGTGATTTCCTCATAGGAAAACATTTTTGTTTGGAGACCGACCACAAACCCCTTCTCAGCCTGCTGGGAGTTCAAGCATTGGATCTTTTGCCACCGAGAATACAGCGCTTCAGGATGAGACTGATGCGTTATTCATACTCCATCGAACATGTACCAGGAAAATCATTGTGTACAGCAGACACACTTTCACGCTCACCTGTAAAAACACACATGTCCACTGATGAGCAGGAGTTGATGGAAAGCACCAACATTTATGTGGACTGTGTCACTCAAAGCCTACCTGTCAGCCCACCATACATAGAAAATCTGAAAGAGCAGCTGAAAGCCGACAGCGTCTGCTCACGCATCATGACACTGTGCACAGAAGGATGGCCAGCACATGCAAAACAGGAACCAGTGCTGAAGAACTACTGGCCTGAGCGATCCACACTCACAGTGAAAGACGGCTTACTGCTAAAAGACACACGGCTTGTAATACCTTCTGCAATGCGGAATGATGTTCTTGAGAAACTACATGAAGGACATCTTGGTGTAGTGAAGTGTAAAGCACGTGCACGTCAATCTGTGTGGTGGCCGGGACTCAGCCAGCAAGTGAACGACATGGTGCTTAACTGCAGGACGTGCATACAGGAGCGTAACAATCCCAGAGAGCCACTTATGCCATCAGAGTGCCCCAAAAGACCATGGCAAAAGGTGGGAACAGATCTGTTTGTCCTGGGGAGTAAAACATACTTGCTCATCGTCGATTACTTCTCCAGGTATGTGGAGATTGCCCACTTGTCTCACACCAAGTCCACTGACGTCATTGCTCATCTGAAGTCAATTTTCGCTCGCCATGGCATCCCAGAGATCCTGATGTCGGATAATGGGCCACAGTTTTCTGGGCAAGCTTTTGCTTCCTTTGCAGCTTCATACGGGTTCAGACACATCACAAGCAGCCCGGGATTTCCGCAGAGTAATGGTGAAGCAGAACGGGCGGTCCAGACTGTGAAAAATCTCCTGAAAAAGTCAGCTGACCCCTACCTGGCTCTTCTCTCATATAGAGCCACACCTCTTCAGAATGGATACAGTCCGGTTGAGCTCCTCATGGGTCGACGTCTTCGTACTACGGTGCCGACTCTTCCCTCTCAGCTGGAACCTGCACTGCCTGACAGTGTCACATTCACCAGTAAGGAAAAGGAGAGGAGGTTGGAAAATACTGGGAACTACAACAGGCGCCACCGTGCACAAGCTCTCAGTGACTTGCCACCAGGTCAGCGGATATGGGAAACCAACGCCAAAGTATCTGGAACTATACTCCAGCACCACGCCACTCCAAGGTCATACTTGGTGGATTTACCTCAGGGTGTGGTGAGGCGAAACCGTCAGCACCTAATACCGCTACAACCACCAGCTCACAACAGAGATTCGCTGCCGCCACAGCAGGAGCCAGAACGGTCTCCACCACAGGCATCCTGGTCACCTGCCGTGGTAACCCAAGTTTCACCTGCAGAGAATCCTCTTCCCAGAACCAGGTCTTGGAGAGTCATCGTTAAACCCAAGAGGCTTAACTTATAAACTGACATGCATCATAATGGACAGTACTGAGCCTTAAGAAGAAAATGAAAGAAGCCCCTATATTATTTTATGTTATGGACATTTTATGTTACTACTATAGGGGGCAGTTTAAACACTTTTATTTTAAAACGTGAAAATTTGAGAAACAGTAATTGTTTGATTACATTTGATTGGAAAAACACTAAAGAGTTTGGTTTACTGTTTTCTTATGCTCAGGATTTGGATAGGAACAGACCTTTCTTCAAAAGAGGCAGAATAATCCTCTAAGGTCTGATGAGACAAAGGCAGTCTACCCTTTGTTCTCTAGAAAGGGGAGATGTGGTGTTCTGGTATGTTGATTCTTTATTGCTGTGAGAGTTCTTGAGTTATGTTATGTTACCATGTGGGGGCGCTGTGGGCATGGGAGTGTTGTGGAACTGTTTTGTAGAGTCAAGAGAAGAATGGAAGAAATAAAGAGAGAACTGAGTTAGAGAAGACATCGTTTGTGCAGCTGATTTATTGCCTCCTGTGTTACTTTTAAAAACACGACAATGACCACTGCTATGAATGGAGCAGGAAGCTCACCAGAAACTCTTTTGCCGACAACTGGAGAACCTGGAAGTGCATCACCAAGTTTGCACACAGTGTATTGGCGACCCTGAACTGCCCCTCGGTGTGAGTGAGATTGGTTCTATCCATATGTGTTCGCCCTGCGACAGCCTGGCCAGGGTGGAGCCCAGGGTGGAGCCCGCCCAAATGAAGATGACACTGGCTCCAGCACCCTGCGACCGTGAATAGGACAAAGCGGTCAGGAAGATGAATGAAATTAGTTTTTGTTTAAGCACCACACATGGGGGTTTGTTTTAAGTTTATTGTTCTTTTTGTTTATAAATGAAAACAATTGAAATTACAACCAAAATGAAAAATCAGCAATGAGCAAAAGTTGTTATTCTGCACAGAAAAGACATTATTCACACTTGTATGACATTAAAAAGCATTTTTTTTAAATCTGAAAACCTTTATTTACAAAATAATAAATGATTACACATTGTGTGTGTGTGTGTGTGTGTGTGTGTGTGTGTGTGTGTGTGTGTGTGTGTGTGTGTTCTTGTATTTCTATCCTTGTTGGGGCCAAATGTGTGTGTTTAAAGTTGGTATGGCAGGTAAGTTAGGGATGTCATGCTCTTGAACAGTATTGTACAGTATCACTGAATTCAACATTTGTAATGTATAGACTGAAAACATTGTTCAACTTCAGTTTTGTGAGAGTTGTATTGGTGAGTGGAAACATCAACACACCGCGCTATACAATGGAATTACTGCACATGTGTGCACATGTGTGGCAACAACTTCATGGGAAGAATAGATACTTAAGAAAAATGAGATGTTTATAAGGAATATCTGTTTACTACCAAACACTTCATGAGAACAGTTCAACAATTCAAACATCAGATCAAGAGTTTCAAAGCCAAACTAAACGGTGCTTTGCTCAGTCATGTGCTGATAAAACTGCTCATGTTCAGTTGGAGAAGTGTGTTCAGTTCTGGTCTCTTTTATTCCATGATCTGGGGAAAAAGGTGTTTTCTGCAGAGGTGCTGTCTTGTGCTGCCAGATGGAAGAATCCTGGTCACTGGCTGGTTGTGTACGCAGTTCTGTTTTTCATTTTGTGGAGAGGTTAGTAGCAATGCAGCTGAAGCACTAAAGGTTCTTTCTTTTTTTTTTTTTTTTTTTTTTAAGCTTTCAGGGCTCGTGGATGATCTGAAGGCAGAATATCAGATGCTAAAATAAGCGAGTTTGAGGTCGAGGGTCTGGAAAAATCTATTCACAGTGAGACATGAGTCGGTGTGATCAGAGAACTCATCTCAGTAAATGCTGAGCAGGCCCTCTGAAGAGGTTGCTGGAGGTGTGCAGGAGGGCAGGACTGCCCTGGGGATGGAGTCCTGAGAAACACCATGATGGATCCTGCAACAGCTGGTTCTGTTGACTGTACTGAGGCATCAACCAGGGGTCAAGTTACGTTACTCGTTAACATCCGTGGAGCAAGTTCACCTGTGGTTTACCTGAGATCCACACAACAAATGTCTTGGTTTTTCCAACAGCATTATTAACTTTGAGTGGAGCGTTCTCATCGAATCCAGGAGGCTCAAACCTGAATGACTTTCACTGAAGGTCTTCCTGCTCCTCTGGACCGTCTGGATTCAAGTCTGCAGTGTTCTCATAACCAGAGTGAGAGTCCAGCTGATGAGGGAAGATGACACAGTGACTTTTAACTAAACTCATTTATGTGACTGACCGCTGTGTCAGCAGTGACAGCGTTCCAGATCTGAAGAGATTATTTTTGGTTTGAAAGAAATTTGTGACTTCCTTCTTTTCCCCATTGTTTCCCATGTTTTCAGATGGTTTTTATTCAAAAGAAAAGAAATGTCTCCAGGACCTCTCACCTCAATCATCTCCATGCGTTCATGAGTTTGCGGTGGTGTGCTCTTGGATTTCTTCTTTCTGAATTGAAAAACACAGCGAGTACTTCCACGTTCTGTTCATTTAAAATTGTGACTAAAACAAAAGAACACTGTATGAATGTGAAAAATAGAAATAATTGATGATATTGAGGTTCCATTGTCTTACGTCAGCCAAAGACCCAGGAAAGGCAGAAGAATCAGCATCAGAACCACCAGAACCAGACGGATGATGTTCATAATCTTGTGGAATTTTGCTAAAACACAAAAACAAAAGAGTTCAGTCTCAGCAGTTGGAATCGAAAAAGAATCCAAGACTGTCCTCACTCTAGAAAATGAGAACAATGTTTTTTCATGCACAGAATTACGACCATTAGGTACGTTTTAAAATCAAGGGATGTAAATAACGTCATGGACTGACTGTGTGTTTGTGCTTTTTAATGTATCGTTTGCTCTTAAAAGTAGTTTGACCACAAATACGATTGATTCTCTGCATTGAAGAATGACTTAGTTTCACTTTAAAAAAAACCTAAATCTTTGAAATATTTTCTGAAACAGATCAAAGGATTACCAGTAACTGCAATAAAAATACAGAATGTGTCAATCTCTGTATTGAAATTTACATAATATTTTTCAAGCAGCAAATTTAACTATCTTCGTGGTATCCACTCGGTTTATGTACATGATCTGTGTTTTTTTAATTCACATTCCTGCAGAATCTTCAGGAATACAATGTAAACATTTGAAAATGTATGATCTTAATGTCGTAATGTAGAACATGCATACAGACAGATTGATTTACACCAGAACCAAAGTGTTGAAGCAGTATGAATAAACTCTACAGAATTAAAAAAAAATGAATGAATACTATTTCAAAAACAAATGTAAGTAATTTTTAATGCACAGATAGAGTATTTGTTTACAAATGTAGTTAGTTTAAGAGGAACAACTTAAAAAAAAAAATCTGTGTGTCCTTGCCAACCAGCAAAGCAACAGCTGAAAGAACTTACGTAAAAACAAAAGAATTACAGATCACATACATAAAACGAATGAATACTATGAAGATAAATTCTGTATTTGTTGCTTGACTGGCATTGTAGCAATTACAATACAAAGATTGTTAGTCTTTTTTTAAATTGTGGTTAAAAATTTCTTTGACCTGTTTCACAAAGTCTTTTTAATGATTTTGTTGTGTGTAGAAAATCTGAAGTCATTATTCAACACAGAGAATTATATTTGTGGTCAAATGAAACTACTTTTAAGAGCAACTTGACCCATACCCTCATCACACTTCATCGGTCTGTGGCATTATTTATGTGACGGCTGGAAGTCACTTTGGGGCATGAAAAGACAACAGATGTGGTTGTTTTATAGGAGAGGACAGTCTCAGAAATTGTTCAGAAAGAAGCAGAAGACTTTAAAACACTATTTGCACGATTACAAACGGATGTGCATGCTGGTTTTTTTTTTATATGAAGAAAATATGAGTGTAAGCAACGCAACTCTTGCATTATTATTCAGTATTTGTTTTAAAGAACAAAGCTTGATATGTTGAACATTTTGGAACATGAAGGCCGTTTTTTACACGTTTCAGGTTATACATTTATCAATGTTGGGTTTTCATTTCAGAAAGTTCCATGTTTGAAAAAGATGTTTTTATGTAGGACCACTAGTGAGTGCTAGTGGGTGAGACGAAGTGCGACCATCTTCAAAAGTTACATTTTTAAACCTTTACATGGAGATGAAGTAGGAGTGTTATTGAAAAGTTGTATTTTCCCTCGTTTACACGAGATCAAGTCGGTGCATTTCCGAAAACTTGTGTTTTATCCCATTTATCTGGAGACAGAGGTGGAGCATTTCCCAAAAGTTGTCAAGGCGAAGACGGAATCGTAGTGCTTCTCAAAAGTTCTAACATGAGCTATTTTAAATGGCTGCCAGCAACGTCTCATAAAATGAAAACCAAAACACAAGATTTCCATCCTAACTTGAAAATGTCTGTAAATGCGTGTTCACGTGACCCTGATGAGACAACACTGCCAGCAGCCCCTCAGCCTCTCTGAGTTTAACAGCCCTGGTTTTTACTGCAGCATGCTGGGATGGAAACTTACTTCTGACCAGCAGGTTTATTGTGAATGCATGACGTCCTCTGCTGTTCTGAGCCACACAGGAATAGTTTCCGCTGTGCTCAAGACTGATGTCACTGATGGTGAAGATGTTGTCTGATGCCTGAGGTGTGTCTTCACCCTCCCTGTACCAGCTGTAGTTAGCTGCTGGGTTAGCATCACTGCTGCAGGTCAGAGTCACTGAGCTTCCCTCCACGATCTCACCAGACGGACTCACCGACACTGAGGGAAGCTTTGGACCATCTGGAGGAGAACGTACAGGAAACCACTCAGGAATGTGATCACACACCTGAGACATCTTTAACTGGAGAAACTGTTTTTGTTCTCATGAATCAAATCAACCCAAAAGAAGTTGGTCAACAAGTTTGTCCTTACACTGAACATCTACCGGCCGGGATAAAGACATGTTTCCATGTTTGTTCTCAGACTTGCAGCTGTAGGTTCCTCTATCCTCCCAGCTGATGGAGAGGAAACGATAAGTGCCCTCTGGTCCATGAGCTAGCTTGTGGTGATTCCGGTACCAGGTGTAGCTAGCTGCTGGGTTAGCATCGCTGCTGCATGTCAGAGTCACTGAGCTTCCCTCCACAATCGCTCCATGAAGACTCACCGACACATCGATGGTCTTTGGAGGATCTGAGAGAGGAGATGATTCAAACAGAAGTCAGTTGACCTTCCATGAATCGACACTTGTTTTTCCAATATCTTTCATTTGACTCACATTCAACATCAATGGAGATGAGTTGAGACGTCCTCTTCCCCCACTCGTTCTCAGATGTACAGTAATACTGTCCTGAGTCAGAAGATCGGATGGACTGGAGGACAAGCTGTGGGCCAAGGCCAACCACTGTTTCTTTGTTCTTGTACCAGGTGGTGTTTATTCTTGATTGGGTGGCATCATTGCTACATGTTAGAGTCACTGAACTGTTCTCCATGATTTCACCAGAGGGACTCACTGACACTGAGGGCACGTTCAGCACATCTGGAGGGAAAACATCAACGTGTTCAAGCATAAAAAGACAAAACAAAGAAACTTTAACTGCTACAAAAACCAAACAACTTACAAAGAGGAGGAGAGGCGTGGCTCTCATGTCCTTCCAAAGCACATGAGATGACATCTCCTGGATGAAAACGGGCCTCATAAAGTCTCTTCTTATTCGTAACTTTCACTCCGTTTTTAAACCAAACATAGTCAACATGACTAGCTTGATGACATTTGCTGTCACACTCGAGCTCTGCTTCAGTGTGGGATGGATGGATGGTTTCTGTAATCACCTTCACCTGTAGAGCTACATGAGAGGAAGAGCCAGAACAGTGTTGGTTATAAGAAGGAATAAAACACACTTTGAACAGTTCATCTGATTGTAATCTGAACAATAAATTGATGAATAAAAAAGATAAAAATAAAACTGAGTAAAGAAGAAAACACTGCAGAATGTAGTGGTTTGTGAAGCTCTGGAACACTTTAACCTGTCACACAGCTGCTGCTTTGAAGGTTGTTTTTTTCTAACTTCTACTCTCAACACTCCCAAACACAGAGAATTGGTATTATTGCTCTGTTGGTCCAAATCCTGAAAGACTTCCTGTGATCCATATAAGAGTCCAATGTCAAACTGAGGCAAACATTTGGGCCAAGAGTAGCTGACAGTGGGTGAGGGGAGGGGACATTTTCCACAGTGGGATAAAGAGTGAAAGACAGTCGAACTCATTCACATGTAAATGTCAATATGTAATCATGTAATAAATATCTCCTCATTATGTAATCATGCTGCATTTTGCATTATCACATAATGCAGCGCTACACACCGAAAGGAAACCTAACTTTTTCTGGGAAAAAAAGAAGCATTGTCCCTGAGCAAGGCAGTCCAGAGAACCGAGGCAACATGAGCTGAAGAGGTGGACACAATATAATAATAATAATAATAGATTTTATTTGTAATGCACTTTACATTTAAAATCAAATCTCAAAGTGCTACATGAGACACAGGGTTTAAAAACAAGCGCAGGGTAAAAACATTACAATACAGCACACTTTAAGCAACATTATTGCTGGTATGCCTTTCTGAAAAGGAAGGTCTTCAGTCCTTTTTTGAAAGTGCCCACCGTCTGTGGGGCCCTAAGGTGGTCTGGGAGCGCGTTCCACAGACGGGGAGCTGCGGCTTCAAAGGCCCGGTCCCCCATGGTTTTGAGCCGTGTCCTGGGCTGAACCAGACGATGCAGTTGGCCTGACCGGGTCCGGGCAGAGGTGTGTGGTGTGAGCAGTTCAGTGAGGTAGGTGGGGTCCGCACCGTGTAGACAGTGATGGGTGTGTAGGAGGATCTTATACTCTATACGGGCCTGAATGGGAAGCCAGTGGAGAGTGTGAAGGATGGGAGTGATGTGCTCATATTTCCGCACCCTCATCAGGACTCTGGCAGCGCTGTTCTGTATATACTGGAGCTTTTGGAGTCACAATGGAAAGAGAGGACATCCCAACAATTCCAGCAGGTGGCTGTGGCAACTTTGGCATCAACTGTGGTAGATCCCCAGAAACCCTGACTGGGTTTCAAAACTGGGGTTCTGTGAGGCGAGAGTTCTGCCATGAGCTTTTATAAGCTTTATTGACATTCTACTTTATGAAATATGGATTCTTTCATTTGTCTTCATGACTTCAAATATCTTTACAGAACTGATCATGTTCCATGTTGATCATGCTCCAAAACAAATGCTGACAATGGCCACGTAATCTGCTCCTACACCCTGAGAAGCAACACGTTTTAATGTCTTATACCCCTTTCCCACTAAAACTAGTGTTCGGCTATCGATTCCTTTCCCACTGCCTGCAGACCCGGGTCTAATCACCTGCAGGCGAGCTGCGTGGCTGCTGTCCCACGGGGATGACATCATCAACGCGACGGCGCACAGCAAGGTAAACAACGTAGAGCAGCACAGTCCCCATTACCTGTCGACCAATCTCCTCTTCCCCACGGATCAAGCTCTCTGATCTACCTGTCTTGCCAATGCTGGGTCACCTTGACAAAGGATATCTCACGCTGTGTCCAGAAACAACAAGCGTGATAACGTAGGCAAGCTACGTCGACGTCACCACGTAAATTACCGCGTCGACCCGGGTCTGCCTTTCCCACTGAAGCCGATTAAAAAACGGGTCGCTTGCAGGGTTGAAATCCCGATGAAACCCTTTCCCACTGCCATGAGGAGCCAGTTATTAGCGGATTTAAATGGGTTTTTTGGCCAGTGGAGAAGGGGTTAGACATGTTAAGAGGTAGAGAACATGACCCAGTCAACAAGCAGGTGATCTCCTTCAGCCACAGCCACTCTAACATTTCTTGCACAAACACTGTAAAGGAAATGTGTGTGTAATTTCCTTCTGTATGTCCTTTAAAGTCAATCAACTTCCACGTGTCCGCACGCAAAATCAAGTTTACACTCATTTTTATAGACGTGAAACTTTCGGAGATTGGGACCACAGCGTCGTATTCAAGAACCAGATCAGCTGCAGAAGAGGAGGAATATGTCTCTCATTTTGCTTTAGGTGTGACCGTTAAATCCTTTTCCTCTTCAAAGGAACCAAGAATCCCTCCTGCCTGGTTTAAAAGACAGCTTTATACGTGACATTGTGAGGTTTAGCTTGGATTCATACCTGTGACTGTGAGTCTTGTTCCAGATAAACTGCCAGTTCTGGAGTTATAGGTTGTGAACTGGAAATGATACTGGATTGAATCGTCGTCTCTCAGGTCACTGATTCTCAGAGTGGAGAATCCTTCTGTTTCCAAGACTTCCATGCGGTTTGCAAACTGTGGGTCATTTCTGAGGTCCTCTGGAAGCCTGTGCTGATCTCTGCTGTGATCAGGACTGAACCAGAACTTGGATTTAACATAATTTCTGCTTTGGTAAAAGCAGGAAATGTCTACGGATGAACCCAGGGCAGCACAGATCCTTCTGTCAGGACAGTTCACTCTGTTACACTGTTGGCTGAAGACACCTGGAACATATAAACATGATTAACTCATTTAATGTCATTTTACTTTGTGAATAGTGATCTTGAAAATCAGCATAAAGCATAGAATCTTGGAAAAGATCTCTACAAGCAGGTTAAAGTTCAGTCTGAACTGAGAGGCTCCTCTGTCTGTGTTTTAATGTTCTTCCTGTTTCTACTAAAAGTTTGTTAGATGTCGGGCTGTAAATCGAGGAGATGTGTCTTATTGTCTAGTGAATATCGGAACAACCTGTCCAGAGTGTCTCCTGCTCCGTTTACTCTTGAGACAGGCTGCAGCTTCTCTGACCCAAAAGCAAAATCAATCAGGTCTATGTGGCAAAGCAGTTTTTACTGTATTGTATGACGTCTTCCTGCTGTACAACAGTGATGTGTTTGCATCAATGAAAAGCCCTTGGATTTTTGGGGGTGGGGGGTTGTTATTTAAGCTGCTTGTGACTGTTTGTCTTCATGATATATGTTCATGCACTAAACAGGAGGGGCAGGGGAAGGACAGAGGGACTGAAACCAGAACGTCCGAAGGTTCAGTGCAAAATAAAAATGAGGAATTTTCTCACAGTTGTTTTAATGGCCTGCCCCAATCGAGACTGAATTTATGATTTTATTATTTCAGCTATTCACAATGTTGGGTTGCTAGAATGCCCTCATAACCTATTTATTCAATCAAAACTATTAAAACTCCATGATCTTATAATATTCTACAACTAGAACTGTATTCAAAGCACTTAACAATTTTCTACCAAATATACAAAAATTCTGCACAATACAGGCAACAACTCATAAATTGAGGGGAGACACAAACTTCAGGATACCTCATTTAAAACCACTTGCAGAAGTTTTTGTGTGTCTGTACGTGGAGTTAACTTTGAAACAGCCTGGATGTCACACACAAGCAGAGTCAAAACAGCCACAGATTTAAGCTGCTTTACAAACAAATGGTCTGGTCTCAGTGTAAAGAAAGTGGGTCCGATGGATCACGTTACATGAAGAATCTGTCATGAAATGCTGACGTGTGTTTGTTTTTTCCTCAACACGTCACTGTTTAGCCATTACACCACAGGTTTTGTTGTTCATCCTGTCTCTGAGTTGATCACAGGAAGCATTTGGAATTTCACTTTCACATGAATGATGAGGACTTTGGGCTGGAATTAAAAAGGTCTCTTCTTCCAGCTGCTTTTTGAGCAAAATGAAAAAAAAGTTTTTCTTTTTGTTGAAACCACTAAGGTTATTGATTGTTCTATGAAAGCTTTTTTTTTGTTTAAATCAGAAATATTGCTGGAAACAAATGAAAAGTGAATGAATGAATGAGCTTCATGTGGTCACTGAACTAAAATGAGTAAACTCCCCTGGATTAGAGGAAGTTTGAACAAAAGGCTGTGATCTCAGTAAAACAGAAGGCTGATCAGGAAGGTGGCAATAAAGCAATGAGAATATTCAGCCGTCAAAGAAATAAACATTCCGCAATATATTGCTTGGATTTTAATGACACAGTTTTGCGATATTATTTGCAAATAAAATTCATTTTCAGAACAATGAAATTAGAGAAGCCAACTGGGAGTTGAAAGAACCGGTTCTCTGTAGTGAAGAACCAATGAAATAGATAACGAGGATAACTCATCACTACAATACAACCAATCAGAGGCGCCATGAATTCAGGAGATGTTAGTAAATTACTCACACACTGGAGGAGAGGGAAAATCCTCATGATCTGTCAGAGCACAGGACATACTGTCTGCGGCCCAGAAGTAGGCTGAATAAGTGGATGATGTTCTCTTCTCCACCTTCTGTCCATTCTTGTACCAAACATACGAGGGATTATTAGGTAGAGAACATCGGCTGTGACACTCCAGGTTTGCCCATGAACCACTCTTTGTCACCTTCACCTGCAAATCTGGATCTTTCAACAAAAGAAATGAAATAGCACTGAATCAGATATTTACAGAAGGTTTTCCCCCTGAAATGAATATGAACAACGTACATTGGAATACTATTATGAAATGATATGTTTCTTAAAGTTATTTTTCCAACCATTACTTTACAATTATGGACGTGAATCTTTGTGAGGACTATATGTTTTTGTTTTCCTCTGAAACCAAACCTGACCCTTCACAGTGGAGAGTTTCAACATGATCCTACAATAACTGAATAGTTTTGCTTAAACTCCATCATTATTTATTGTTATTATTATTTTATTAACAGTTGACGTGATCTGTAATTCAAAATGTGATTGTGAGAAGAGTTTTGTCCGATTTGCTGGTGAAGTAATATAGGTTATAATACTATAGCCTGTAAAGCCTGCAAAAATGTAGTTTCTGACTAGATAGACATGCTTAAATAAATCAATAGTTTGACATTAAATATGAGTAAATGCAGAATCTCAGTTTTTATGTGAAGGTGAATTGTCACAGAATGTATTTTCATCTGTTGTGTTTTTTTCTTCAGTTTTCATGTCATCATGTTTGTGTCTCTCAACGGCAGTGCTTCACAGCTGTTGATTCTGAACTTTTCATGTTTGACTGTTTTGTGTTTTTATGAATCTCAATTCTGCCATGAAGGTGATGCAGTGAAATATGATTGTTTCTTTCCATCACCCACAACCCAAACCAGGGTTTGGAACCTCTCCACAACTTCAAAAGGGATTTTTTTTCCCTTTCCACTGTAGTCTGGACTTGCTCATGAGGAATATCTGTGTATAGTATCTGTGTAGCTGAACACAAACTGCCTCATTGAAACACAAAGCATTGTCTATAATGTCCAAGAATCACAAATGATCAAATGTGACTGAGATCCTGTTTGAAAGTGAAAACTTGTTGAAGAAGCTAAATTCACTCTGAAACCCCACATTGCTGCTGATCTACTAAAATGTGTATAAAATAGCTTTAGCAGTATGATGTGTTTCTCACTCTGTGAGTGTTTGTGTCTCCGTACCTGTGACAGTCAGAGTTACTCCAGGTAAACTGCTCCTCCATTCAAAGCTTCCTGTTTTGAATGTGAAGCGATACTCGGCTGAATCACTCTCTCTCACATCACTGATTCTCAGATAGGAGTCAACTCCTTCATAGAATTCCTCAACACGACCTGCAAACTGTGGGTCTTTGCTGAGTTTCTCTGGCCAAGAGGAATTCACCCACTGATGCCTCCGACTGGGACTGAACCAGAACGTTGATGTGATGCCTTCACTGCTCTCGTACTGACAGGATATATACACCCAGGATCCTTTCATCGCACAGATGTTTCTGTTTTGATATGTCACTCTGCTGCAGGCTTGATCTTTTAAACCTGAAAGAAGAAACTTTGTCAAAACAGAAAAAAAAAATAAATTCAAGGCCAGCAACAGAAATAACCTCAATGTGATAGAGGTTCATGACGTAACAGTTTTATTAGATTTTATTTAAACTGCTATTCCACTGAAGTTATGACATTATAAACATTATGAGGTTCTACATGATGTGCTGGTGAGGATGGAGTACACTCACACCGCGGAGGGGAGGGGAAGTCCTCATGTCCTTCAACAGCACAGGAGTAGCTGTCCCTGGAATGAACCCTGTCGAAAGTCGGCTCTCCTGAGATTTTCTCTCCATTTTTGTACCAGATGTAGGAAACATGACCAGGTGGCTGACATCTGCTGCTGTAACACTGTAGTCCGCTGTTGGTATAAAATACGGTCGACAGACCTGTGTTCATAAGGAAAAGGCATAAAATTATTTATGTTCACATACATACATCCCTGATTGCAGACAGTGGCCCTCATTTATCAAACGATCTTTCAAACGGGTGTATATCTGAGGTTATACACGGAAAAGGAGCGATTTTGGCGAAAAAAGAAACTTTTCGGAGATGAAAATCAATCCTCTCAGGTCTGAGGTGGAGGTAAATCAGGATGAGCTCTTTGGAAGAATAAAAACTGGAATTAAAGACGAATTAAAAAAACGCTGTCTGGAGGAAGCTCGCGGTGGCGATGAACCGTGTCGCCTGGACAAACGGACACCGGCTGAGGTCTGAACAAATTATAGGTCCGTTAATTTAACTCCGATATTGCAAATAATGAAGCTGACTCACGTTATACAGCTCAGAATTTTATTGTTTTGTTTAATTATGTCTCAGAGCCAGACAGCAGCAGCACCGCGGCCCGGTCTCCTCCCCACAGCGGGGAGGAGACTGGGCCGCTGCTGTATGGCTCTGAGACATAAACGAAACAATACAAATAAGAGGTGTATAACGACAGTCAGCTTCATTATTTGAAATATCAGGGTTAAATTAACGGACCTATAACATGTTCAGACCTCACCTGGTGTCTGTTCATCAAGGCGAAGCTGTTCACTGCTGCCATGCTCGTTCTCCAGACAGCGTTTTTTTAAATTTCCCTTGTAATTTCAGTTTTTATTCTTCCAAAGAGCTCATCCTGATTTACCTCCACCTCAGACCTGACAGGATCCATTTCCAGCTCCGAAAAAGTTCTTTTTTTCCCAAAATCGCTCCTTTTCCGTGTTTGACTTCAGTGGGCGCGGCCTCATATTTCAGGGTGTAACATAATAATGACGATCAGGTTAAGAGCTCACTGTGACTCTGCAAAACAGATGAAAACTGAAGTCTACATTGTGTGAAGAGTGAAGAAATAACTTTCTGTTGATCTTAAAAAAAGGTAATTTCAATAGACTTGGTATTTGTCTGGAAGACGAGGGATATATTTATTCTGTTTGTTTTAATCACTAATGCAAGAAAAGACCACTTTTATAAAATTCATTACATTTTCAAAACCTTTCTCCTGTTTGACTTTTTTGTTTAATTCATGTTTCATTAATTTGAAATAACCCTATTTCTCATGCTGTTTCCTCATGAAAAACAAAATGAACATTTAAGATTACTATATCTGTTGTTCATACTTGATTTTTTCTAAATTAGCCAAGTTATTTTTACACCACTGACTGTGGAAGAGAGATGTTTTTTGGCAAAATGAAGCCTTTTGGTTAAATTTTCTGTCCACACAGTCAAAGGAATATTTTGAACACATTAAGATCATTCAGCATCACTGAGGCTCTGTTTACGCCACAATCTTTCAAGTGAAAATGATTCACTTTTGCTTTTCTGTTTCAGAAAAGTTTCAGAACATTGTCTGTTTCCACAGAAAAAGCAGAAAGACTGAAATGTGATGTAGTTAGCATGCCAGGCCACAAGTTGGCACTGCTGGTTGTTTCTGTGATGAAATGATGAAGAACTATGAGAACAATGTTCCATAAACAATAAGAGTGGTGAGAACATGGATGTCTGTATGAACAAATGATGAAGTTGGATTATTATCACAGGTGACTCTCAACTCAAAAAATGCCAGGTCCCAGGAGAATCTGGACTGGAAGTCATGACACTGTGAAGGAAAACTCTGTTGTTATTGTCCGTCTGTATTAAAGTAGTAATTATCACTGCCATGGTACATGTGGGGAAGCAGCGTTTTTGAAAAGTTCCGTTTTCCCCCATTGTCGTGTAAACAGACATCCAAAATGCAAACACAATCAAAATTTTTACACACAGAAGGATCGTCCTGTGGGTCGAATTAAACCCTTTGGAGACGACAGTGATTGAGTCTTCATGAGAATTAGCAAAACTAGACAATTAAGAAGAATAAAGAATTACCTGTGACGGTGAGAGTGACTCCAGGTTGACCAGTAAATCTCTTGTCCTGTTTGTCTGTAATGAACCTGAAGAAGTACTGACCTGAATCACTGCTATTCAGATGTTTTATTGTCAGAGTGCAGTTGTTGTTACTGCAGTGATACCGCACTCGCTTTGAATATTGAGGGTCTTCTCTCAGATCCAAAGGCTGACTTTCATGACCTTTTGTGGTCCAGATGATTCTCACAACCTTGTACGTGGGTGGATATATGTAGGAGCAGGATATGTCCACTGTGGATCCTTCAACGGCGCAGATGTTAGTGGAAGTATACGTCACTCCCCAACCTGGTTCTGTGCAATGAAGCACTGGAAGAAATGGTCACCCATTAGTATCTCCTCAGTCTTCACTGATCACTTTTACACTCACCAGGGAAAAACTAAAACATCTACAGTAAAGTAGTAGAACTCAGTGAACTGATTCAGTAAAACAGTTAAACAGACTTTCTGTTCTCACCACAGCCAAAAGTGCTCGAGCGAAATTTATCGTCACGTAAAAAACAGAAGACATTTATTAGAGATGGGACGAGAGATTGAAATGCCGCGAGATTGAGTACGTTTATATGCAGGCAATAACTCTTTATGAACTGGAATATTGACGGAATAATACATTACATTGCGCACAGCCATATAAACACGTCTAAAACCCTGAATATGCTCATATTCATATTTAAAAACCTGGTTGAAAGGGACATGAAATACTGTTCTGTGCATGTTCTATCCGCAAGGAATCTTGGTCTTTTGCGTACACATACTACTTGTCATACAGTTTAATTGCTACGACGTAAAGAAAATGTGCGGAAAGGATCGTTCAGTTCTTCTCTTTTATTGAAAAAACGGTGCATCGCATCAACGAACATTTTACCACGTCTTGCCAGCCCACGCTCTTTTTCTAACAACTTGCAGAGAGAGCCTGCAGCGGCTGCAGCGCCCTTCTTCCTCTGTGGTGTCTGTGTAAAATAAGGTTGAACATGCAAACAGCACACCTAGTGGAGTGAAGTGCAAATGCAGTCATGGCGTCGTCTGTGCGCCGCGGTTTGAACGGGAATAGGCGAACTCGGCAGCCGCCTAGGGCGCAGTGTACGGGGGGGGGGGGGGGGGCGCCGTGGCCGTGCAAGGGGCGCCCCGACGCTCCGTGTTCTGTGTGAGGACTGCGCCGCGCCACTCTACAAAAATATGTCTGTCTGTGAACCTAAAACCGGTAATGGAGTGAGTAGAAAATACAAATGATGCTATAAAATACACCACATCCTTCCTCTTTTCAACTTGAAGCAGATAGAAACACAAGCTACAAGAACAAGGAGGGGACTTCCTGAAATAACTGAGCTTTAAAATCATCATCTGACGTCCTTTATCTGTCTTTTTTCAGTCTGCATGAAGAACCATTTTTATATGTTCAAGAGTCTTGTTCAGCTGGAGTCCTTCTTTTGACAGTATATTGATGGAAAGTGTTAAGAGTTCCCTTGCTAATGAAAGTCCCTTTCAGTGAACTCCTGATCTTCACTAATCACTTTCACACTCACCACGGAAAAACTAAACATCCACAGTAAAGTCGTAGAACTCTGTAAACTGATTCAGTAAAACAGTAAAACAGACTTTCTGTTCTCATCACAGCCAAAAGTGCTCAAGCTAAATTTTTCATCACGTATGAAACGGAAGACATTCATACTCGTGGACATTTTTTTTTCCTCAACCGCTTCAGTGTAAATATGCTACAATATTCTTCAGACACAAATGTGAATTGTTATTACCTGGCATCCAAAGGAGAAAAACAACAAATCCACAGCGAGCTGCTGTTAAGCCCATCGTTGCTCCTCTCGTTGGTATCAGTGGCACGGAAACATGTCAAAGGTTGAAAAGAAATTAAATGTGAAGCTAAAACTGGTTCACGGAGTGAGAAGAAAATACAAATGATGCTATAAAATACACCACATCCTTCCTCTTTTCAACTTGAAGCAGATGGAAACAGAAGCTACAAGAACAAGGAGGGGACTTCTTGAAATAACTGAGCTTTAAAATGTCGTCTGACTTCCTTGTTCTGTCTTTTTTCAGTCTGCATGAAGAACCATTTTTATATGTTGAAGAATCTTGTTCAGCTGGAGTCCTTCTTTTGACAGTATATTGATGGAAAGTGTTCTGATTTCCCTTGTTAATGAAAGTCCCTTTCAGTGAACTCCTGGTGTGTCGTGTGTCTTCACCCACTTTATGTACAAGTCAAAGTATTGTAACACAATCATGAACAGTTATTTCTGCAGAATCAGAATGAACGTAGATTTATAGGTTAAAACATTTTCATGTTCTTGTTTCAGGTCGTGTTTATGTTGGACGGTTTAATCCTCTTAGTTTATCTATTAATATGGAGGTGTTGAATCGAGCTCATGTCTGCCTTTGAACCTCTGTGGTGTGTTCACTTCCACTTTCTCTCCCTTTTTGATTCTTTTGACTCTGCCCTTCAGTGATCTCTCCTCCCATGAGTTTCTCCTCGCAGTTCAGTTGAACCTGGTTGTGAACTTGGGTTCTTCATCTATGCATTACTCTAGTTTTTTTTTTTTTTTTGGGGGGGGGGGGATAAAAATGTTCATATTTGATACTTTTTTTAAATCTGAAAATATCTGCTACATGATCTTCAGACTAATGTTGTCTGAAGATACCCACATTTCCTACGGATCAGAAACTTCCGACAGCCCCCAGATGTACAGAGCCCCTAAAATCCTCAAAGGTGATGCACAAGATAAAAATATCTCCACAAATGTCAGACTTCCCTGAAGCATCCCAAACAAACTTCATAGGTTTTTTTTAAGGGTGCATCCCACATATACATATCTAATGCCATTTATACAATACTTTTTTCTTTAATTTGACTTTTTATCTTGTCGATTCTCATGAAAGCATTAAGTGTTTTATATTTTAAAGGGGATGTATCATGTTCTTTTAGCTAGTCCAAACCCTAGAAATGGCATTAATATTAGGGATGTGCAAGTACCGATACCAGGTATCGGTATCGGGCCGATACTGGCCTTATTTCAAAGTATCGGGTACTCGTTAAGGCTACCGATACCAGCCGCCGATACTCACGGCAAGAAAACCCCACACGTAGTAAGCCCTCCTCACCAGCAGTTGGCGGTAGTGCAACCAAATGGGATGCAAGCAGCCGACAAACATGAAAGAGGAAGAAGCTCCTCTCTGGAGTCGCTGACAGGTGCAGGGCTACACTGCAGCGGGTTGATTCTCCATGAGTCTCATCCAGAGCAGAGACAACAGGATGAATCCAGAACGGCTGCTCGTCTCACCAAAACTTCGCCGGTGTGGAAATTCTTTTATATAAGTGAAAACGAGCCGAGCTTTGCAGAATGCAAACTCTGCAATGCTAAAATTGCTAAAGGAGGTGTGCGATGTTGTTCATTTACCACTAGTAATTTGTTTAAACACCTCAGGGCGAAGCTTGTGGACGAGAGTCTGACGCTGTTGTGCTGGAAAAAAGAAAACTCCGGCAGCAACTCAACGGCAAACTCTGCAGAAGACCGAGAAACTGAAGAGCAGAGATCCAGAGCAGCACAGAGAACATGAGCAACTCTTTAAACTCAGGGGCTGTTCTATCTTTGACTTTAGTTCATAAAAAAATCATTAAAATTAGTACATTTAAAAACCTTAGTTTATGTAAAGTGTAAAACTCAAAGAAAACTGTTTTATCTTGCACGTAATTTCATTTAAAAACCGTTAAAATAAGTTCATTTTGAAAAGTGTAGAACTTAGAGTTGTTTGTTTACTTCTTGTAATTCAGTTCATTTTTAAAAAAAACTTAAAATTCAGAGAAATTGTTTTATCTTGCACTTAATTTCATTTAAATAAGTGTAAACTCAGAGCTGTTTGTTTTATTTTTCAGACTATTATTTTGGACTTAAACATAGTGGCTGGGCTGCCTTTTTATTAGAAATAAAATTCATTTTCAAAAATAATCTGTCATTGCATTATTTTAAATTTTATGTATATAAATTATCGGTATGCAAGTATCGGTATCGGTGAGTACTGAAGATGAAGTACTCGTACTTGGTATCGGTCTGAAAAATGGTGGTATCGCACATCCCTAATTAATATGGTAATAGTTTATTTTTGGCGCTAAGGAAAAGTAATTTTGTGTGAAATAAAAGATTTTCTGGGGCTAATTCTGAAACCTGGAAGAGAAAACGCTCTGTTTCATTGAAAATCCCGCCTCTCCTCCTGTGGACTTTGACTGACAGCGTACTTCAATCAATCAACACTTCAAAACAAATACGCTAGCTAGCTTTAGCTCTTTAGCTCTAGCTTCTCCACACACAAAGACTTTTCCTGTGAGAAACTCACCAAGCGCAGACCCTTCAGACTCTTGCTCTTGCTTGACTGTTGCTTTCAGACGATGGTTAAAGTTTATCTCCGTAATCGGAGTTACAAAAAAGCGGCAACGCTGATTGCCAAGGGCCTGCGGGAGGGGGGCTCAGGGGAGCCAACTTCTCCGTGTGACGTGAACGCGGGGAACAGACTCTTTTCAAGGCACAAAGTAAAAAAATGCTTTGGGGGTGTTTTTGGTGAGTACATAACTATATAACAAGGTTAAAACATACAAAAAGTGAATTTTGCATGATGCAGCCCCTTTAAGGCCCGGTCACACCGCCCGAACTGTGCTGGAGCGTTCCTGGAGTGGTGAAAAAAATTCATCACCGCTCATAACTGTTCACCACTGTTTTACAGAAGTTGGCCTCCGTTAAAGCAACGCCGTAAACGCTCGGCCACCGCTGGTGTTACCGGAGGGGCCCTCCTACCGCTCCGAAAGTTTTGAGCTGCACAAAATATTCCGAGCCGTGAGGTGCGGGGAATTTTCCGCCCCGGCAACATTCACCCCCGCTCCACCAACGCCCAGTCAAAGTTTGGCATTGCTAGACGCAAGTTCGTGGACGCTCGGGTCCGCTAGGCCAACGCAATCTTTAATGCTGGACCACCGCTGCTTCGCCAGCGTTGCCCGGGCGGCGATTAAACGTTGCACAAACGTCGGTGGAGCGGTTGTAAGCCTTCTACGAGCAGACACGGGGTTGCTGGAACAGTGGAATGGAATAATACATGAAAAAGGCTGAAGTAATAGTATTTTTTCACAGTTGTTAACACGAGAACAGCCAAGACGGTCTGACAGACCGTTTGGGTTTTATAATTCAAATCAGGCTTTTTTTTTCTGCGATTAATTTGTTTTGGTTCATATGCCCACATCTGAACAGCTCAACCTCTGGCAGCAGACAATCAGACAGATGGCCAAAATATCAACCAAATCCCAAAAGAAAGACAGTAAAAAGAGGCATAAGAGATATAAGGTGGAAGAAGCGGAGACGTGTCGAACATCAGCGATCTTGACTGGAGTGAAGAGGAGGAACGTTCTGAATCAGAGTCAGAACAGCCACGGGCAAAACAGCAAAAAAAAAAAAATGTAATCCTGCTGCCCCAAAAATGCCCGACCGACCTCCAGCTGCTGCACAGTCCAGCACAGAACCTGCAGTGGCACAAGGAAGCGCTCAAGCATCACCTCCAGTTTACTTCCATAATAACTTCTACAAAATAATAATAATAATAATAATAATAATAATAATGATGATAATAACTTTATTTATATAGAACTTTATTTATATAATCAGAGTTCTAGAAGCAGATAAAACTCCACATCAACTGTTCAGAGGACACTGTCAGGCCTTTATGGTGAAATAGCTGCTTGAAAAAACTATGAAAGAAAACAAATAAGCAGAAGAGATCTGAAAAACTCATTTTTATTTCATGTTGCTTCTGATAAATACATTAAATGCTGATCCACAGTAACAGAGATGATGCATATTATGAACACATAAGCATGCAGTGAGGTCTTGTCAATGTTTTCCTCTTCAGGCTCTCTGCCACCATCTTGTGGCAAAGTGGTGAACTGACAACAAGTTGACTTCATTCAAGTTAAAGACAAAAGTACTACAGTAAGGATGAATTCCATAGAAACACAGCAAGAATACCACTTTTCCAATCAGTTCAGCAGTTTTGAATTGATTTAAGTCTTCACATGATGTTCGTTGGATCTTCTTCACAGTGCTGTACAATGCAGACGGATCTTCCAAAGGATCCAGGTGGAAGTGTCTGAGAGGAAAACTGATTAATCAGATCCAAAAAAATAAGCCCTCACATAGAACACAATCTCAGTTAAAATTAGGGATGCACTGATACCAATATCAGGTACAGAGTTGAATAAACACACCAAGTAGTCGTACTCTTAAAATGCGGCAAGTACTGTGTGACGGCATTCATCAGCATCGTCACCTGCAGGTACACAGGAGACTGTAAATGACAGCTGTGAATGATGATGTCCTGCCACAATATCAAGAGGAGGGATGGAAGATAGTTAAGTTCTGAAATGACTGACTCCTTATAAACTCCTGTTTACCTGATAGATCTGGCTTATGTATTTATTAAATTAACAAATCCGACACTGTCTTTACTTCTTTTTTTCTGAGTGATTCTAACTTTATATTTAAAAGACATTTGTCAATGTGCAGGTCAAAGCACTCAAACGCAGGCAGCAGTTCTGCGTGGAAACACATTTAATTCCACAAACATGAGAAAGAACACAGGGACAGTGCTCATGCAGGAGACAGCCCTGGAACATGAGCTGACACCGAGACAGACACCCAGAGATTCACAATGTTCCAACAATCACACAGGAGGAGAGCAGGGCCTAAATGGGGAAAACACAGGTGTAACACATGAGGGTGACGAGCACATCCAGAAGTCTACTGGCAAGGAGAACAGGAGGTGAGACAGGTAAGGATAAGGACACAGGAGATGATGGGAGACCTCACCAGAGAGGCGGGACTCAAAGGGTCCTGACAAAATTGTACATCACTTTCAATCTTTTGCACTGTCTCTGTTGTTATGTCTCCTCCTACTTTTGTTTTGGTGTTGTGCTTAGAAATATGGTTTGGGGTTTTCAGACTTCCTCTGTTTTGAGGTGAGATTGGTTTGGGCCATGGTAGAGCGCTGAGTATCGGTTTCAAAGCATGGGGAGACTGTTAAGTAGAAAAAAAAAAAAAGAACTTCTTGCTATGTTTAGTTAAAATAAAATTGTACAGTGACTAAAACAGGTTTTCCAAAAATTGGTTACAATCATGTAAAGCAAAAAAAAAAAAAAAAAAAAAAAATAGAGATAATTGTAAAACTGTTAGCACCAATCAGTTCATGTGGAGCAATAAACTATTGGAGACCAAAAGTTCTGCCACAAAGGAACATCAGCTCAGAACATATCAGTTATTTTTTACATGCTCCAATACAAACCACAAGAATACACCAAATGCAGCTTTTGCAGCTTTGTCATTAAATCCCTCACATTTATAATGCTCATGGTTCCACACTTTCAGTGTCTAATGAACCAAAAAAAAAAATTCGAAGCACAAACTCTTCTTGATTTTAAAAAATAGAAAGTTTTTTGAGTAAAAACCTAAAACCAAAGGGTAACTTACAAAAGTTAAAGTTGACCGTTTGTCCATCAACATCATTTTACATGTTCATGCGATGAAGATATAATGCCAGTGGTGGGCGCAGTACGCTAATCAGCTAACTGCTAATTCGCGAAGCTAACATTTTCATTAGCGGATTATCTGTTCAGCTAACTATGAAAAACATTAGCGGACTAATTAGCTTCCGCAAAATTTACACATTAGCGTAGTACTTGAATGCCTCTCGTACGTGCTTCCGTTACTGTGCAAAGTAATGAAAAGTCTCTTCTCTGAGGTTAAAAAACGTCGTAAATTGTTTTGAAAAAGCATGGATTTTGTAATGCATATAACTCCCGATCCATTTGTCCGATTGAAACGATTCAAAAACTGTTAGAAAGCCCCGGAACTCAAGATTCTGAGGGTATTTGAAAGACTCGCATACATGGCGCGATGTAAAATGTTGCACGTGCGCATTTGACGCGCCGGCTCGTCAATGGAGTCCTGAGTGCTAACTCGTCAGTTTACTGAGTCCATAGACAGAGTCTACCAGTCACTCATATAATTAAAGTTTGTGGTTAGCGGTTATTGTTAGCTTCAGCTAAATCTTTTAGTAGTTTATCGGTTTAGCGTTATCGAAGCTAACTTTTTGGTTAGCTGTGCCCACCACTGTGTAATGCTTAATATAATTTCTGTAAGCGCCATTTCTTATGTGTAAGTTTAAGAAGATTTAAGTTCATGCATTGTGTATTCTAAGATAAACAAGGGAGTTTCATATGTTAAAAGTTTTACACATTGGGCAATTAAGTTTGTTTGACCATGCAGTGTGTGTGTGTGCGGCTAGAGGGCGCACCTTCGGGTGAACCCACAAGGAGGAAGCTATTTAGTTCAGCTGTTTGAAATGAGTAAATAAAACTAGAAAAAATTTGCAGTTCCTGAAGAAACTGCAAGTGTGAATGCTGAGCTGAAAATGTTAAACTGTAATGCAGAAAAAGCTCAATAAGCAAAGTTGAAAAACACTGAAATAAAGTAGAAAAAGTTTGAAAAAAATATGAAAACACTGCAAAAAGTGGGAAAAGGTTGGAAAAGTTTGAAAACACTTCAAAAAGTGGAAAATAGTAGAAAAAGGTTGAGAAAGTTTGAAAACGCTGCCAAACTGGAAAAAGTTGAAAAAAGCTGCAAAAATTTGAAAAAGGATGAAAAAGTTGAAAAAAGCTGAAAAAAAACTTGAGAAAGGCTTCAAATGTTCAAAATAGTTTAAAAAAACTTGAAAGTGGATAAAGTTGACAAAAGCAGAAAAACCTGAAAGAAGGCTGAAAAAGTTGAAAAAAACTTGAAAAAGTTGAAAAAAAATCTAAAAGAGGTTGAAAAAGTTAAAAAAAAAAAAGCTAAAAAAAAGTTGTAAAGACATGAAAAACACTGAAAAAGGTTGAAAAACTTTTTTTAAAAAAAACCCTGAAAAAGTTAAAAAGTTGAAAAACAATGTGCAAAAGTTTACAGAAGTGTCAAAGATTGAGGCTGTACTATTTTAAAGAGATTAAAGAGGTATAAAGTTCTGTGTCTTAAAAGTTTGAATGTTAAATTTTAATCAAAGTTAAATTGATATAAAAGTAATTTCATATAATGTCATGCTAAAACAGCGTTAAAGGCAGAATATTTGTGGATACACCTAAAAATAAGAGAGCAATGTTGATGTAAAATACACATTTTATTAACTGTTCAACAAGATTCAAACTTAAACATTCACAACAGAAAATAGAATAAATGTGTTAACCAGCGCACAGTCTGACATTGCAACGAATAAAACAACAAAATTGTGTCCATTTGTCTTGTTTGAAGAGACAGCAAAAAGAACTGAAACCCAACAGATCCACATGAGCAAGCATCAGCGACAGTGGAAAGGAAAAACTCCCTGTTAACAGGAAGAAACCTTTGCAGAACCAGGCTCAGAGGTGGCGGCTTTCTGCTATTCCGGTTGGGCTTCAGGGACAAAGAAGAAAATGCAGTAGTGGCTCGTCGTGCCTCCCAGATCAGTCAGGACAGCTGTCCTCTTCTGAGTCCTTCAAGAGTCAGACTGAGTTCTAAATGTCCAGCAGCTCAGACCAGTTGTTTCCTCCAGATGAAGCTTGTTCCGTCCTTGGCTGGACGGCTGCTGCTCTCACAGCTCTTGTCCATGTTGTGGGAGAGGCAGAGAGAACAGGAGACCCAGACGGAACCCTGCTGTGTGGTTGAGTTGTTCATGATGGAGGAAACAGGAATCAGTCCTCCTCTTCATCAGCGCTGCAGAGTCCCGTCACTTTGATGAGGAGAGACTTGCAGCAGCAGCAGCTCCACAGTGAGGCCGTCAGCATGGAGGCTCCTCTGAGGTGAAGGTGGAGGGCAGAGGGAAACACCATCCTGCTGACAGAAGGTGGATGTTAGTGGGAGAACAAGACACATTCAGAGGTTCCATCTTCAACAAGTCCATGAAATACCTCGAGACGCTGCAGTGCAGGCCCACGTCAGGACTGGAGCTGAAGTTTGTTCCTCTTGGTTCAGTCAGAGTGTCTGCAGACAACAAGGCAGGACATACAGAGGACAGATGAGTGAGGACTCATGTGGAAACGATCTCACTGCATGTTTCAATATTGGTGAAGTACCTGCAGCTGCTCTGAGAGGACACATGGGGACTGACTGGAGGATGTCTGGTCTGGACATCCAGCAGTGTCCTCAGAGCAGCAGGACGTCTTCTGCTCTCAAGGGAGAATGAAGGCCGGCAGGCGCCATCTCGTCTCACACACTGGAGAATGTCTGATGGTACCAGGGACGTCCACGTCTCTCTCATGTCCAGCACTGATGACTGCTTTATGGCTGATGGACATGCTGGGACTAAAGACAGTGATGCTCTGCAGGACCTGACAGGTGAATCTGACAGGCACTCTTGGAGACGGCTCAGACAGGTGACTCAGAGGACCCCACAGTGGACAGTCTGGAGGTAGTCCTGCTCCAGTCCTCAAAGGGGACTGAAGAAGGATTCAAACTACTGGGCAGGTGTTAGTTACACCACAGAGCATGTGACTGAATGAAGCTCTAACCCAGAAGAGTGTTGTGGCCTGTGCATTCACCAACCCTGACCCAGACCCACCCAGATGATGAATGCACAGGCCAACAGAGTTTTAGAAATTAAACACTAGATTTAAATATTGTCAATTAGAAAGTGGGGATCTCAATGCAATACTCACCTCAAGAAAAACATTGTTACCTTTGAAGATTTTCACACACCTTCCCTAATGCATTAACGGTCAAACACAGAACTGAAACATCAGAAAAATGTTATTCACAGTGAAGGAATTCAATTCAACAATCATTTCAGGAAAAGCATGATTACTTCAAAATATGTTTTTCACATACCTCATTCATATGCTGTCAAACACATCATTGAAACAATAAAATAAAAAGGTTAGGCATGATTCAGTTCTGTTAATTAACAAAGGCCTTACCTCATCAGCCACCTACAGTCTTAATGGACAAAGACACATGATTACAACACTGATCAGGTCACTGAATGGAATGAAGACATCCAAAGTCTTTCTCTGCTTCACACTTTGCTGAAATTCAGGACGCAGTAAACAGGGTTATGGTAGCTGTGATATGTTCTCAGGACACCAGACTGGACACAGTGGTCGGGCTGTGAAATGAAAATCAGGTCCAGCAGTGTGTTCTTCTCTGTGGTGGAAGCAGTGATGAGTTGAGCGTAACCTCTGGTCTGAAACAGCTCTAGAATGGGCTTCTTGGCTGTAGATGAAAGGTTTTCATTAAAGTCTCCACAGACAATGATGGGCTGACAGTCGAGTATCTCCAGAGAGTCCAGAAAGCTGCTGAGATTAGCCAGGAAAGAAGTCACGTCATAGTTAGGAGGTCTGTACACTGCTGCGATGATAGCACTCACTGGAGCATCAAGCTTCAAGGCCACAAACTCAAGATCAGTGACATTCAGCAGATACTGCTTCTCTCGAGCTTGGATGTGGTTTCTCACATAGATGGCTACTCCTCCACCACCTCTGCTGGCAATCTGAGGGAAGTTGCTGTAGGACAGGTGTCTGTTACGTCTGAACAGGTTGTAGCCTGGTAACTGAAGACTGTCTGCAACAAAGGAGCCCTGCAAATGGGTTTCAGTGAGACACAAGATGTCAGCCAAACACATTTCATGGTGGCTCTTGATGTCACTGATGTGAGCCGGTAATCCCTCAGTGTTATGGTGGATGATGGTCAGAGTATCAGGTCTGCTCAGGGTTTCTCTCATCTGTAGACGGGGCATCATCTCAGCTGGACTGGCTTGTCTCATGCTCTCCAGGGCTGCAGTGATCCGTTGACTGGCGTAGAACTTACTCTCATCCATGTCTACAATGTAGAGTCCACCGAGGGAAGTGACTCTGCTCACAGCAACATAAGCCATCCCAGGTTCAAAGATGTTCTTCAGTGACACCACAGCAGACTGCATACTCATTCCCTGGACCTTGTGGATGGTACATGCAAAAGCCAGCTTGATGGGGAACTGTCTGCGCACCACACCTTTCTGCTTCAGGTTGTCTTCCTCTCTCTGAATATAAACCACATCATCATTTTGCTCTGAAGACACATGGCTGTCCATTCGGAGACCCAGCTTAGTGACATGATCATTTTCTGAGATGCACCGCACCAGAGTGCCAAAACTTCCATTGACAAGACCACTTTGCACATCGATGTTTCTGGTCAGCATGACTCGAACGCCCTCAGCAACCTGTAGAGAGTCTGGTAGCTCATTTCTGCCTCCTTTCACTGGTGTTTGTTTCCGTGTCATTCTGCCAGTCTGAGGATCTTTCTCGAAGTCATCTGCATCAATGGTGATTATGTTGTCAAACAGTTCAGCCAGCCTTGCAGAGTTGTGTGCATCCACCTGTTTGTTAGTAGCATAGATGTGCAGGACATCAGTTGGACAAAGAGCTGGTTCTGTTACAGTCTGATAAATCAAAGCTCTGTCAGCTTCAGACAGCTCAGCAGACTTGTCTTTAACTCGGATCCTGTTCAGCATCTCTGCAAAGGCAACATCATCTTTCTGCCGCATGATCTCAGTCAGAGTGATCATCTGGAAATGCTCGTGCCACAAGTCGATTTCAGAGGGGTCAAACACACACAGAGGAGTGGAATGCCTCACTGGAGGAAGTTGATAAAAATCTCCAACAGCAATGACAGAAACTCCTCCAAAAGGTCTCTGACTGCCTTTGATCTGCTTTAGTCGAGCATCAACGTAGACAAACAACGGCCTGGAAACCATGGACACCTCGTCAATGATCAGGATTTCAGCGTTGAGGAGCTCTGCTCTGACTTCATCCAGCTTGTTACCAAGACCTTGGATTGGAGGTTTGAGACTTCTGGGTAGCTTCAGCAGTGAATGGAGAGTTGAACCTGAAATGTTAAACGCTGCTGTTCCAGTGAAAGCCGTCAGCAGGACAGTAGGCTTACTGATGTCAACCTCGTCACAATGTCGTGGAACATTTCTCAGGATCTTCGATGCTTCTGAGTGAATACATTTGATGAGATGGGATTTCCCTGTCCCAGCCCCTCCATTAATGTAATAGAAGAACTGCTCTGGACGAAGGCCACAGACTCTGCGAATGCACCATTCTCTCACAGTGTAAAAGAAACTAGCCTGCTTTAGGTTGAGACTCTGATACATGTGTCTTAACACAGCTGGATCGATCACAGGAGGCTCTCTGGTCACTCTGGCTTCACTGACTGCATCAGCTTGACGGCTGTACTCAGGGACATTTTCCTGCTCAGGATCATCAGGATCTGGTTGTTCTGCATCATCATTGTAGTCCAGTCTCACAACTTCAGACTGAGGAGCAAGGTTACACCACTCATCCATCACACCTTGATTCTCTTGAAACTCTTCAACAGCTTTCTCAATCTCTTCACTGTTTTTCTCATATTTTTCTCTGTTCTGTTTGACGATCACTTCCACTGACCGGCCGTGGTTCCAGCCTGGCAGCTGCACCCAGCCGGCTCTGTAAAAGCTCTGGTAGGTTGGAAAGCCTGGTCTCTTCAGTTCCTCATCTGATCTGTGTGGAAGGTACAGCTTCAGTAATCTGCCATGGAAGTTCTCAGAATCTCTTTCCTCTGAGCAGCGGTAATATCTGATCACAGCTGGCTTATCGTTCTTCCTCCTCTGTACAAAGCCCATGTCATTCAGCAGTGGAAACACATCAGCTCCTTTGCTCTCACGGACAAACCTGCAGGTGGCAGCAAAATCAGCCATGCACATTTCCTCAAACTCTGGTGTTTCTGGTCTGTTCTTATACTTATCTGCCAAAGACGTCATCCAGATGTTTGTACATTCATCAGTGGTGTTCTCAAGGAAAGACAGAGGGCGACTCATTCTCAGTGGGTTCTCATCTGTTGGTATGAAAACTACAGCTCGGGAACACTTCTTCATCTTCAGTCCACATGCTCTGGCAACACATTCTTGTGCACTGATTTCTCGTTTCTTGGAGTAGGCCTGCATGACTGCTTTCATCTCCTCACTGTCATTCACGTTGCTGGTGTTGGAGTTATTGATCACTGTTTTCAGGTACTCTGAGAGTCCAGCTTCCTTCTTGGTGATGTACTTGGTCAGATAATGAATACAGCCATAAGCATTCAGGATGTAGGACACGTCGATGTTAGCATCCCAGGCTGTGAGCAGGTGTGGATTGTAGGCATTGATCCAGCAATCCTTTGGATCTCGCTTCAACAGGACAGCACTGGATTTGTTCAGTTCATTCAGGTAGAACTCATATTCAGCCACGGTTAAATCACACTGAGCCAGAAGCTGATCTAAACTCATGGAAGCTGCTTCAGGTTCATTCAGGAGTCTGTTCAGAGGTCTCAGCTTAGTCTTTGCAGTTGCAGTATATTTACCACCATCAGGTCTCGTGATCATTACATTTCTGCAGGGAGGTTTGGGAAACCCAAAACGGCACCCAGAGCCAACACTTTTGAAACACGTCTTGGTGTGTGTACGACTGTGTTTCTGGACTTCACTGACTTTCTTGTACAGGTCGGGTTGAGTGTGAGGGTCAGGGAGCTGAGCTGTGATGTATCTGGACACAAAATCACACACAGTCTGATCATCATCCTTTTCAAACACAGGGGCACCTTCAACCCAGAGCAGGCAGTGAATGTGAGGACTTCCTCTGTGCTGAAACTCCACTCGATAAAAGAAGTCCACAACTTTACCCAGTGGCTGAGCAGGCGAAAGCAGCAAATCTCTGAATAAGGCCTCCACTCGCTTATCAAACATGCGCATTGCTGTCACAGGATTACTTCTCAGGATGTCACATTTTTCTGACCAGTCCAGCTCTTCAAAATTCACCTCCTCACCTTGTTGTCTCTTGATTGCTTCAATCACTTCAGGCCATCGCATCTCAGCAGCTGAAAACGTGCAAAAGAAGGTGGGAGTGCCCAGCTGTCTTATCATAGCAAACAGTTCACTGGTTTTCTGGTGCCAGTAGGCCGGAGTACCACGTAATGCTCTCATGAAGCGAAAAGCCTCGCGGTTTCTCACTAGTTTCTCTACTTCACGTCTGTCTTGCAGCATCCCTGAGGTGATTTTTCGTCCGTCTCTGGTCATGGGTTTGCCTTTTCTCAACTGGATGGTCATGCTGTTGGTAGCCAGGTGAACCTCAATCACAAACTGTGCAAAGAACAAATAATTAGAGTCTCTGGCAAATCTGTCATCAATGGAGAAAAGTCTGGATTTGAAGTAACTGCTGGGTGACAGTTTGACACGTCTGCTCTCATCCAGGGTGTTTTGACCTGTAGGAAACTGTACAGGGAAAGCCATGGCCTCAAGTTTAGGGGTCTTAAAAAAGCCGACTGGACTGTTTCTCTCAGCAGGAGCAACAGAGTAGATTCCATCACTGAAAGACATGATTTCCTCTGCTACATTAGGAGGTTGAAGACAAGATTCCAGAGCAAAGCCACCATTGGGCATGTCACCTTCCTGCTGTTCTTCAGGTCTGTTCTCTGGTTCTTCACCATCACATGACAGAACATCTAATCCATCCTCAGCCTCATTTTCACACAGAGCATCTTTCTCAAACCTGTCAATCTCCATCAAGTCTGCTTCATCAAACTCCTCCATCTCATCATCATCATCCTCCTCATCAGGCAGGGTGGGGTCACACAGCTCAGCTTCTTCTCTGATAGTGATTTCAGAATACTGTGGGTGAATCTGTTTGAGTTTATGCAGGGCCTGCATCAGTTTAGACCAAGTGACAGTCTGGAAGAGCTGATGTCCTCGGTAACACAGGCGTCTCTTCAGTTTCACTCTCATTATCTGGGATTCACTTCTCAGTCTGGGCAAAGCTTCAACTGTTTCCTGGATCTCAGATGGGACACACACCACATTTCCACGGATTGCACTCTGTCTGCCTTTAGGAAGAGGAATGATCTTAGCAAAAGGGATGCACTTGCTGATCAGATGTCTCTCTAATATGTTCAAGTCTGACAGCTCTGAAGGGATGTCAACAAGCTCCAGGTTATTGTGTACAGCCAGGGAGGGCATGGCTCCACGTCTCAGGTGATCATGGCAGGTATGACAGATCCACTCTTTCTTCCTTTCATCAGGAACTTTGCACTGTTCTTCACTTCTGCAGCTCTCATTACAGTGATGAACAAACTTTCCAGTGAGACAAGCTGCCACCAAGTTGGGATTTTTCAAATACTTTGTTCTGGTACAAACTTTGACTTGATTAGGAAATGAAGCTTTATGACACACAGTACATACGGATGTTGGTCCAGCCTTGATCTGAGCTCTGAAAATGGATATGGCCTGTCCAACCAAACTGTTGTCTTGTTGCTGTGGTTGTCGGTGAATCTGACGATATTTACATCTTATCTTCAAGGCACATCTCATTCTATGCGTCTCTCTAAACACCTCATCGTTTTGATACCGCTCTTGCATGATCTTTCTCATTAGCAGCCTGTGTTTCCTTCTGAATGTTTGGTCCTGGAAATAATGTATCATATAAGATTTCTGCCTTTGTCTGAAGACCTCAGAGTCTTTATATTGTGACGTGATATACTGTCTCTGTTTCTGCTGGAATACAGGATCACTTCTGTACTGGTCTCTGATGTATTGTTTTTGCTTCTGCTGGAAAACAGGATTATTTCTGTACTGGTCTCTGATGTATTGTTTTTTCTTCTGTTGGATTACAGCACTGTTTCTGTAGAAATTTCTCATGAAGTCTCTGTGTTTTTGTCTGACAGCAGCACTGTTTCTGTATGACTTTATCGATTGATTTCTCTTTTTCTCTTTCAGTGTTTCATTTTCATAAGTTCTTCTGGAATGACACTTTTTACTTTCTCTGTATGTTTGGTCTGAAGCATACTTCTCTCTATGTTTACGATTCCGATCATCTTTTCTGAGGGAATTCTTTCCTGAAGCCAACCTTCTCTGAATCTTTCTTCTTTCATGTTTACTATGTTTTGACAGTTTATCAGAGGTTTCTTTCACCACAGCTGGTCTTTCAGTTTCTGGTTGGACTGAAGGGACATCAACTTGTTGATTCAGGGACACTGACACTTGACTTGAGCTGCTTTCCAAACAAACCTCAGTGGTCATTGTGTTCAGACTGTCTGAGTTTGATTCATCAACAACAACAGGTGTGTGTGCAGAGTGTGAAGCAGCAAGTTGTGGACTTACAGGTCTGATGCTGACAAACGTCAGAGGTTTGAATTCATATTGGGTCATGGATGAGGCGCCATGTTCTCTGTAGCAGCGTAGGAGTCGATTCACCATGTCTTGGAGATGTTTGAACGTCACCATCACAGCTGTTCCAGGCTCTTTCTTTGAACCGTCATCTTTTCTGGAGTGAGGATCAAAGAAGCCATATCTGCCACTGGGAGTCCTGAACACTGCAATACACAAGCTTACCATGATCAACAGAGCATACTGCACATCATCAGTCAAACAGTTCAGCCTGGAAGACAGGGAAAGGTAGGTATCCATACATCCATCTGGTGGGTTTCCAAGGGTGCCATTGTAGGAAAGTATGGAGAGATCAGCTGTGACAGTAGAGCTGCGAGAAGGAACGAGGTTAGGGAGTTCATCAGTCGCCAAATATCCAGTACCATCAGTGGGGTGTATCTTAATAGCCTGTTGATATAAAACATTCCCTTTATCCAGAACCAGGTCCAGGTCTGCTTTTGAGATGGTCTCGTTCTCATGGAGGAAAGCCAGAAAAGTTAGAGAGTTACATGTACACTGTCTGTTTCTATTGTCACCATACCTGGCAGAGCTCTGGCTGCGGGAAGCACACAGTCGAATCTCAGAGGGCAGTTCTGTTATCATCACATTACCTTCATCATGTCTGCTCATTACAACATCACTGCTGATACCTTTGACTTCATCAGGAACCAGTGAGACAGCTGCCATGTTCTCACAGATATTAGAAGAACGCTCTGCTGACTCAGGAGTTGGATCGTGGGATTCAGTCTGCTGCTGGAACCGACGTTTCTGAGCTTGAGATCTCTTGTTGGTGCGAGGCATTGTGACAACAAAACTGGAAAATATAAAGAAGGCAGACAAGTGTAGATCAACACAGAATGTATTATGTCAACACAAGTAGTTTGATATGAGTTTTTTTTTGTTTGTTTTTGAAATAGAAGGGTTTTTTGTTGGGGGGACACTCAAAATTCGGGTCGAGTCCCAAGTTCAGAAGGGCCCCAATAAATTGAGATGACGGCGGTATGTTTCCCCAATAAATTGAGTTGCCGCCAGCACAGCTTGACAGAAAAAATTAATATGCCAAGACAAAAGTGACAAAAATAAAACAAAAAATCAGGCAGAGTGGGACAGAGGAGAGGGACAGAGGAGACGGACAGCTAGACAGAGGTCCAGACAGAGGAGGAGAATGACAGGACAGATAGAGTGTTCAGACAGAGCAGGAGAATGACAGGAAAGACAGATTGTTTTTTAGACAGAGTGGGATAGATCAGAGGGACAGAGGAGATGGACAGCAAGACAGAAATGTAGAGGAGAAGAGGTCTTCAATGAAGATGAGTGGAGTTGATCCGGGTACCTGCAGGACAGAAACAATAAAATGAGTCGACTGTTTAAGGAAACAGCAGAACCAGCAGACAAAATGATCAGAACAATCTGTCACTGAAGGCAAAACCATGACAACAACCCAGAATTCATGCTCTCACTCTTGACATGTTCCAAGATTTAATATGTAATTTTTAGTCAAGAGGGATAATTTAACCTTCAGTCGAGGACATGTATGTTTGAGTAGAGTCTTCTCTGGGGATGTACTCGCTCTGATACTGGCCTATTTTGCTATACTCGTTAAATACTGGCTCATGACAGCAACCGATACCTACAACACGTCAACCAGTGAGTTCTCAGTACCAGTGAACCAGTTGCCGCTGTACAACATGTCTGTGTGTGGTCAGGAGAGCAGTATTAAGAGCTGGAACCAGAGGATGTGGGGTTGGTTGGGAGGATTAAATAATGCTGGGAGTTTTCCTAATGCGCCACTCTGTGCTTGGCCTGCTGGCTGCATGTCGGGGTTTGTTTTGGTTTTTCCGTCTACCTGTTTATGCTCGGCCAGTGTTGCAGCTCTGTGAATTTTTTTTCAGTTGTATTTCAGGCCAGCAGCAAGCCAGGAGGACAAAAGATGATTGGTGTGTTTTGATTAACACCCCAACAGTCCTGTCAGTCACACAGTGTGTGTGTAGGAGGGAGTGTGGTACATGTGTGTGTGTGTGGTACCTGCATGCGGCTCCTGTGAGTGTGTGTGTGTGTGTGCGCACGTTTGTGTGTGTGTGTGTGTGTGTGTGTATACATATATATATATATATATATATATATATGTATGTATATGTTGTGGGTGGGAGGGATGGTTTTATTCTGTAATGTTTTTCTTCTTTTGAAATGCTGTTGCTTTTATGAAATGAAAGGCGCTTTACAAGTAAAGAAAGATTGAACATATCTTTCAAGTCTCTGTTGGGCTGGGGATCTTAAAACAGAGTGAGAAACTCTTAGTCGTTTCACCTGTCTTTCTCCAAACGTGTTTCAAGTTTCAGTAACAAGACACATTGTTTGAAATAAGAATCATACGGAAGGACTTCACTCAAATTACAACAACTGACTTCTAACATGACCAACATCATAGAAGAGAAACCAGAAAACTTTCCTCACAGCTCATATGATCACACATGTTCAGGGTTGACAACAGGTTTTAAATATTTAGGAAGTTCTGGAATCATTTCATCTTCTACTTCAGATTTTTGGTAACTATTTTTCACACAAAAAATATAATTCATTTATAGTTTTCTGTTAGAATCCCTCTTGGAAGACATTGTGAAAACAGCCAGACCACATAATGGACCACAGAGTACCTTTATGCACCAGAGATTTATTAAAAACCTTCTTTTACTGTTTGAAGAGAAACTTTTCTATGAAGTAAACATCACTAAAACTTTGGAAGAAGCTTCAGTAAAAAGAAAAATAGAAACAGATTACTGCTCAAAAATAGATTCCATACACACTGGATCTCAGTAAAAAGGTTGAGCAGTGATCTAAAAAACAATATTGTGAAGAAACAAATAATTCCTCAAAATTATAGTTCAAATGAAAAACAGTTTTTTTTTAAAACAAAACAAAAAGTCACCCATTCCTGTTTCAACTGAGCAAATATATCAGTAAGAAGTAACATTATTTAAAAAAAAAATCATTTTTTTGCATCTACTTTACTACTTATTTATTTTCTTACATTCAAAAAATAGGTGTACTTAAAAAAACAAAAAAAAAAGACTGTATTTCAACTCTTTTGGATACTTGTCTGACAAATTTCTACATTTAAAAATATTTTTTCAACAGTTTTTTATCCAATAAAATATAAAATATATTTCCTACATAGACATATGCAGGAAATGTAGACATATTTGCATATGCATAGGCATATTTTGATTAGATTTAAGTAATTTCATTCACATAATCTCTATTTGTATCATATTTGGGCTTCGTTTTTTTTTTTTTTTGGCAGTACAGAAAGAGAATGAAATGTGTTCAATAGTACAATAAAAGACCTTCTTGATCCCATAGAGAAACTGTTTGTCTTCCTGGTCCACACCAGTGTTCTCTGGCCCTGTTCCTGCAGAGCCTCTATCCAGCAGGTTCCAGCTCAGTCTCTGCTTCAACACACCTGAGTCTAATGACTGTGTCCTCAGCAGCTCCCAGCAGAGCCACTAACAGCCTGTTACTGCAGCAGGTGTGGTGAAGCAGGCTGGGCTCCACTGAGCCACACAGAGTCGAGACTGAAAATATGCTTCTATTTGAATAAAAATAACTCAAGCACTGTTAAACAGTCATGTGTGTGAAGTTTGACACTCACCAAATCCAACAGCAGATGAACACAGTTCTCTGTGTGAAGAGAGACATGAATTAAACCTCTGGTAAGCAGGAAACTGATGAAGAAAACTGCTGAGTCATGCTACATGCTCCTTTAAAACTTATTGTTAACAGCTCATGTTAACAACAGCAGCTGGTGAGAAAAGCTCACAATGAAGAAAAGCTTTAGAGACAGCAATGAACACTTTAATCGACCTGACATGTTAATTAACACCACTAAACTGGCCTCATGTTAGCCACTTAGCTTCTCCTAGCAGCTAATGTTAGCTAGAGCGTTAGCCGTCATTAGCATTATCAAATACACTTTTAGAGACAACGTAGCTCTCATTCATTCGACCCAAGAGAGACTCCAGAGACTGGAGAGGCTCTCTGAAGCTCGTGGAAGCGAGCCACACGCTGTTTTATGAAGTTTAAAGCGAGTTTTGACAGAGTTTTTCAGAGGAGCTGCGGACTCACCTCTCAGCTGCTGGAGCGGAGTGACAGGCTGACGGAGCGCGGTGCGTTCAGGGACCCTCCGAAAACAGAGCGTCAACCGAGAAGTTCAATTTCTGAGCTTTTTTCAACCAAATACAGTTTTTCTGGTCCAATAAAACACCGCAAAGATACAGAAAATAGATAAACTTTAGTAAAATATATAAAAACAAAAAAACAACAAAAAAAAAACACATGTAAGCTTGAATCGACAAATACATGTTTTTTCACTCAGAAAATGGATGACTGTATGCTGGGCATAACTATTTCTTTCACACAAGGCAAATGAGGAAGCTATGAACACACACACACACACATCGCAGAGACAGACAGAGAGAGAAAGACAGCAGCATCATGCTTGGAGAAGTCTGAGTGTTGATTTGATATTTCTACACATTAATGCTGGCTGTTTTTCCACTGTCTGGGTTTCTTTGTGTGAAGTTAACAGGTGTTTCATTCATCACTTGTAGTTTAAAGGCAGCACAGTCACTTCTCTTGTAGTTTTGGTCGGAGGAGTCATGGCGTCCCTCCCTGCAGAGCGCGAGCTGTCTCTGAGCATCAGACACGGTCCGGGGTGAAGGCTGAGTCCCGTTCCTCTGTTGACAGGTGCTCCAGGACATAGGAGCACAGATGGAACATCATGTTATGAGCTGCTTTTGGTGGAATCACTGGGCTGTAAACACCACGCTGCTCTGCAGACGGAGCTTCATGTTCCTGAGCGACCAGATCACACTGTGGAGGAATCTGGATATGACAGCCTGTCTGTCAGCTCTGGAGCAGAGACACCCGCAGCGGCAGCGGCTCACTGAATGAAGTGCTCCGCTGTAATAAAAGTTATGGTAAAAATTTTGAAATGTCTATGAAAAACTGAAACCATATAAAAAAAAGTTGATACAAGAAATACAAAGCTTAAAAACTGTGGTTTTCAAAACATAGTTTAAATAATCTGAAAACATTGAGACACACACGCACACACACACACACACCACAGACAGACACGCACAACACACTCAGAGAAACACTGACACACACATGACAAAGAAAGACTTGCACACAGACAGACTGACACGCACACATACACACACACACACAGAAAGACTCACATGCACACACACTACACACAGACAGATTGACACTGAGACACACACACACACACACACACACACACACACACACACACACACGGATCTTGAAAAAAAAGGTGAACAAAGCATTAATATGCATGAAAGGTTAGATGTCTTACAAGTTGAATTGTGAAAGTTATGATATAGTTAAAAATCCAGAAAAAAACATAGAGGTTGAAATTTTTTTTTAATGATGACCATTTCAAATTATTGAAATGAAGAAGGTAATGACATGAAAAAGTGTAAAATTAAGAAAAGAAAAAAACAGAAAAAGTTGGAAATCTTAAGAGTTCAAATTAAAAAGTTAAAAAGTTGTCAAAAGACACTGAAAAATTAAGATGTAAAAGTTAAAAATCTGAAAAACATTGACAAAAACATTCAAATCAATTAAGAAATGTTGAAAAACAAAGTTGAAAATTTTTAAAAAAATGAGAAGGAAGTTGGAAAAGTTTGAGAAAGTTGGAATATGTCACAGAAAGCTGAAAAAAGTTCAGTAAAGTTATAAACAGTTTAAAAAGTTTTCATGAGATCAAAAACATTGAAAAAGATGGAAAAAGTTGCAAAGTTTAGAAAAAGCAGAAAAAAACATTAAAAAAAATTGAAAAGGTGCTAATAAGCTAAAAAAAAAAAAGTTGAACAAACTGAAAAAGGTTGAAAAAGTTGAAAAAAGTTGAAAATGGTAGAAAAAGTTCAAAAATACTAAAAATAAAACTGGAAAGAAGTTGGAAAAGTTTATAAAATCTGGAAAAAAATCACAGAAGCTGAAAACAGTTTTAAAAAGGTTGAAAAACGTGGAAAAACAAGGAAAACGTTAGAAAAAGCTGAAAAATGTGAGAAAAGTTTTAAAAAATTGAAAAAGTTTGAAATGTTTAAAGTTCAAAAACGTGCATAGTTAATGAAAATAGTTGAGAAAGGTTGAAAAAGTTGCAGAAAGTTGAAATAAATTGAACAGTTGAACGAAGTTGGAAAATTTAAAAAAACTGAATATTTCGAGGAAACTGAAAATAATTTCAATAAAGCCTGAAAATAAGTTTACAAAGGTGAAAAAACTAAAAAAAAGAAATATTGAAAAAGATGAAAAAGTTTAAAAAAGCTGAAGCTGAAGTTGTAAAACTTGAAAAAAGTTGAAAAGGGTTATAAAAGCTGAAAAAAACTTGAAAAATGCTGAAAAAGGTTGAAAAAGTTGAAAAGAGCTGAAAAAACTTGTAAAAGTTTGAAAAAGCTGAATAAAAGTTGTAAAACTTGAGAAAAGGTGAAAAGGGTTAAAAAAAGCTGAAATATATTTGAAAAAGCCAAATGAAAGATGTAAATTTAAAAAAGGTTAAAAAAGTTTATAAAAGTCAAAAAAAGTTTGAAAAACATTGAAAAAAGTTAAACAAAAGTTCGAAAAGCTCAAAAGTTGAAAAAAGTCCAAAAGGCTTAAAAGATGAAAGAGTAGAGCAGAGCAGTAGAAGCAGTAGAGTCAGTGTCAGAGCAGCAAAGGATCAATAGAGCTCCAGTCTTAATGGAAAAATCCAGACCAATCAAGCAGTAGTCAGCACAACAGGTGTGTCTGTTGCAATGGAGACCAGCTGCACAGCAGCCATGACAGTGAATCAGCACTTTTTAATTGAGTGCGCATGGTTGAAGAAATGGCGTTTCTCAGGGACCGAGATGTGAAATTGAAAAAGATTTTCACACAGTCAGATTCAGAAGCCTTTCACGAATTTAATGGTGCAGGAATCATGACTGTAGGATCATCCATTCAGCCACGGCGATTGTGCGAACACGGGTGAAGTTTTGGATTCAGGCGTCTCGAAAATACATTGGAGCGGATGGGAGAAAATTCTGCACTCTCCTCAAACAAATGCCTCTGGAGAGAGAACCGTTTTAGATAGAGACAAAGTGACTCAATTTTACGGGTCACAAGAAAAATTCCTACGTTTTGAGGGGTTATGGTGCAGATTGAGCCAGAAATGTGGCCGGGGGGATGAGAAAATAATTTTTTTTTTTGGTTAAAATTCAGAGCCTCGCGCACTCTAAATTTGATTCTCCCACTCTAGCTTTTCCAATACACACCCATTATAAACTTCAAAAACGGCTGAAAATCTCTCCATACTTAAAGGCTCACAGTTTAAATTTGGTAAAAGATCTTGAAATGATGTTACATACCGCAATAGAGGACAAAAATGCCTACATTTTAAAAGTAAAATGACTTGTCTATGTGAAAGTATGACAAAGTAGTAAGAGTTCAAACTTGAAGGAGTTGAAAGGTCAGTTGAAGGGTTTTCCCATCCACTTCAATGTTAAAAATAATTTTAAAAAGTTGAAATATTTCAAAAAGTTGAACAAAGTTGAAAAAGTTGAAAAAGGTTGAAGAAAGAGTTTAAAAAGTTGAATATTTTAAAAGTTGAATGGTTAAAATCGGTTAAGATTTGAAGAAGTTATAAGGTTCCAAAGTTTGAAAAAATCTCCATCCGTTAACATGGGGCAAAAAGTTGCACAAAAGTTGAAATATTTCAAAAAGTTTAAAAGGTTTTAAAAAGCCAGAACATAGCAGGAATGTCCTTAACAAGCTGAACATTTTGATACTTGAATGGTTCAAATCGGACAAAAACTGTAGGAGGAGTTAAGCGTCAAAAAACGGCGGAAGAAGTCAGAATAATAATACTAGAAAAAATTTGCAGTTCCTGAAGAAACTGCAAGTGTGAATGCTGAGCTGAAAATGTTAAACTGTAATGCAGAAAAACTGAATAAGAAAAGGTGAAAAACCCTGAAATAAAGTTGAAAAAGGTTGAAAACTTTGAAAACACGGCAAAAAGTCGAAAAAGGTTGGAAAAGGTTGAAAAACTGCAAAAAGTTGAAAAAGGTTGAAAACACTGCAAAATGTTGAAAAATGTTGAAAAAGGTTGAAAACACTACAAAAAGTTGAAAAGGGTTGAAAAAAGTTGAAAAAGGTTGAAAAAGTTTGAAAACACTGCAAAAAGTTGAAAAAGTTTGAAAAAGGTTGAAAAAGTTTGAAAACACTGCAAAAAGTTGAAAAAGGTTGAATGAGGTTGAAAAAGGTTGAAAACACTGCAAAAAGTTGAAAAAGTTTCAAAAAAGTTGAAAAAGTTTGAAAAAGTTTGAAAAAGTTTGAAAACACTGCAAAAAGTTGAAAAAGGTTGAAAAAGTTTGAAAACACTGCAAAAAGTTGAAAAAGGTTGAAAAATTTTGAAAAAGGTTGAAAACACTGCAAAAAGTTGAAAAATGTTGAAAAAGGTTGAAAGCGCTGCAAAAAGTTGAAAAGGGTTGAAAAAGTTGAAAAAGGTTGAAAACACTGCAAAAAGTTGAAAAAGGTTGAATGAGGTTGAAAAATGTTGAAAACACTGCAAAAAGCTGAAAAAGTTTAACAAAAGTTGAAAAAGTTTGAAAAAGTTTGAAAACACTGCAAAAAGTTGAAAAAGGTTGAAAAAGTTTGAAAACACTGTAAAAAGCTGAAAAAGGTTGAAAAAATTTGAAAACACTGCAAAAAGTTGAAAAAGGTTAAAAAGGTTTGAAGAAACTGCAAAAAGTTGAAAAAAGTTGAAAATGATTGAAAAGACTGCAAAAAGTTGAAAAAGGTTGAAAAAGTTTGAAAACACTGCAAAAAGTTGAAAAAAGTTGTAAAAAGTTGAAAACGCTGCAAAAAGTCAAAAAAGATTGAAAAAGGTTAAAAACACTGCCAAAAGTTGAAAAAAGTTGAAAAGGGTTGAAAAAGTTATAAAAGACTGCTAAAGTTGAAAAAAGTTCAGAAATGTTGAAAACGCTGCAAATAGGTGAAAAAGGTTGAAAAATGTTGAAAAAGTTTGAAAACACTACAAAAAGTCAAAAAAAGCTGACAACACTGCCAAGAGTTGAAAAAAAATTAAACACAGTTGAAGAAACTGAAACATTTTCAAAAACTTAAAAGTTGACAAAGGAGGAGAGAACAGTAAACAGCAGTGGAGCCAGTGTCAGAGTAACAGAGGATCAATAGAGCTCCAGTCTTAATGGAAAAATCCAGACTAATCAAGCAGCAGCAGCACAACAGGTGTGTCTGTTGCAATGGAGACCAGCTGCACAGCAGCCATGACAGTGAATCAGCACTTTTTAATGGAGTGCGCATGGTTGAAGAAATGGCATTTCTCGGGGACCGAGATGTGAAATTGAGAAAGATTTTCACACAGTCAGATTCAGAAGCCTTTCATGAATTTAATGGTGCAGGAATCATGTCTGTAGGATGATCCAGGCAGCCACGGCGATTGTGCGAACACGAGTGAAGTTTTGGATTCAGGAGTCTCAAAAATGCATTGGAGTGGATGGGAGAAAATTCTGCACTCTCCTCAAACAAATGCCTCTGGAGAGAGAACGGTTTGAGATTGAGACAAAGTGACTCAATTTTACGGGTCACAAGAAAAATTCCTACGTTTTGAGGGGTTATTGTGCAGATTGAGCCAGAAATGTGGCCAGGGGGACGAGAAAATAATTGTTTTTTTGGTTAAAATTCAGAGCCTCCCGCACTCTAAATTTGATTCTCCCACTCTAGCTTTTCCAATACACACCCATTGTGAACTCCAAAAACGGCTGAAATTCTCTCCGTACTTGAAAGCTCACAGGTGAAATTTGGTAAAAGATCTTGAAATGATGTTACATACCTGAATAGAGGACAAAAATGGCTATGTTTTAAAAGTAAAATGACTTGTCTACGTGCAAGTATGACAAAGTTATAATGGTTCAAAGTTGAAGGAGTTGAAAGGTCAGTTGAAGGGGTTTTCCATCCACTTCAATGTTAAAAATAATTTTAAAAAGTTAAAATATTTCAAAAAGTTGAACAAAGTTGAAAAATTTTAAAAAAGGTTGAAGAAAAGGTTTAAAAAGTTGAATATTTTAAAAGTGGAATGGTTAAAATCGGTTAAGATTTGAAGAAGTTATAATGTTCCAAAGTTTGAAAAAATCTCCATCCGTTAACATGGGGCAAAAAGTTGCACAAAAGTTGAAATATTTCAAAAAGTTTAAAAGTTATGAAAAAGTTAGAACATAGCAGGAATGTCCTTAAAAAGCTGCACAATTTGATATATGAATGGTTCAAATCGGACAAAATATGTAGGAGGAGTTAAGCGTCAAAAAACGGCGGAAGAATACAGAATAATAATATTAAAGAAACAGGAAAACAAAGGTGTGAATGCCTTCAGCATTCACACAACTAGAAAAAATTTGCAGTTCCTGAAGAAACTGCAAGTGTGAATGCTGAGCTGAAAATGTTAAACTGTAATGCAGAAAAACTGAAAAAGAAAAGGTGAAAAACCCTGAAATAAAGTTGAAAAAGGTTGAGAAAGTTTGAAAACACTGCAAAAAGTTGAAAAAGGATGAAAATACTGCAAAAAGGTGATAAAAGGTTGAAAAAGTTGAAAACACTGCAAAAAGTTGAAAAAGTTTGAAAAAAGTTGAAAAAGTTTGAAAACACTGCAAAAAGTTGAAAAGGGTTGAAAAAAGTCGAAAAAGGTTGAAAAAGTTTGAAAAAGGTTGAAAACACTTCAAAAAGGTTGAATGAGGTTGAAAAATGTTGAAAACACTGCAAAAAGTTGAAAAAGTTTGAAAAGGTCGAAAACACTGCAAAAAATTGAAAAATGTTGAAAAAGGTTGAAAACACTGCAAAAAGTTGAACAAGTTTAAAAAAGGTTTAAAACACTGCAAAAAAACTTAAAAATGTTGAAAAAGCTTGAAAACACTGCAAAAAGTTGAAAAAGGTTGAAAAATGTTGAAAACACTACAAAAAGTTGAAAACGTTTGAAAAAGGTTGAAAACAATGCAAAAAGTTGAAAAGGGTTGAAAAAAGTTGAAACAGGTTGAAGAAGGTTGAAAACACTGCAAAAAGTTGAAAAAGTTTAAAAAAAAGTTGAAAAAGTTTGAAAAAGGTTGAAAAAGTTTTAAAACACTGCAAAAAGTTTAAAAATGTTGAAAATGTTTTAAAAACTGCAAAAGCTTGAAAAAGGTTGAATGAGGTTGAAAAATGTTGAAAACACTGCAAAAAGTTGAAAAAGTGTGAAAAACGATGAAAAATTTTGAAAAAGGTTGAAAACACTGCAAAAAGTTGAAAAATGTTGGAGAATGTTGAAAACACTGCAAAAAGTTTAAAAAGTTTCAAAAAAGTTGAAAAGTTGAAAAATGTTGAAAAAAGTTGAAAAAGGTTAAAAACACTGCAAAAAGTTGAAAAGGGTTGAAAAAAGTTGAAAAAGGTTAAAAACACTGCAAAAAATTTAAAAACGTTGAAATACCTTGAAGAAGCAGTGGAGTCAGTGTCACAGTAACAGAGGATCAATAGAGCTCCAGTCTTAATGGAAAAATCCAGACTAATCAAGCAGCAGTCAGCACAACAGGTGTGTCTGCTGCAATGGAGACCAGCTGCACAGCAGCCATGACAGTGAATCAGCACTTTTTAATGGAGTGCGCATGGTTGAAGAAATGGCATTTCTCGGGGACCGAAAGGAGAAATTGAAAAAGATTTTCACACAGTCAGATTCAGAAGCCTTTCATGAATTTAATGGTGCAGGAATCATGTCTGTAGGATCTTCCATTCAGCCACGGCGATTGTGCGAACACGAGTGAAGTTTCGGATTCAGGCGTCTCGAAATGCATTGGAGCGGATGGGAGAAAATTCTGCACTCTCCTCAAACAAATGCCTCTGGAGAGAGAACCGTTTCAGATAGAGACAAAGTGACTCAATTGTACGGGTCACAAGAAAAATTCCTACGTTTTAAGGGGTTATTGTGCAGATTGAGCCAGAAATGTGGCCGTACGGACGAGAAAATAAATTTTTTTTTGGTTAAAATTCAGAGCCTCCCCCACTCAAATTCAAATCTCCCACTCTAGCTTTTCCAATACACACCCATTGTAAACTCCAAAAACGGCTGAAATTCTCTATGTACTTTAAGGCCCACAGTTTGAATTTGGTAAAAGATCTTGAGATGATACTACATACCTGAATAAAGGACAAAAATGCCTACGTTTTAAAAGTAAAATGACTTGTCTACGTGAAAGTATGACAAAGTAGTAAGGGTTCAAAGTTGAAGGAGTTGAAAGGTCAGTTGAAGGGTTTTCCCATCCACTTCAATGTTAAAAATAATTTAAAAAAGTTGAAATATTTCAAAAAGTTGAACAAAGTTGAAAAAGTTTAAAAAGGTTTAAGAAAGGGTTTAAAAAGTTGAATATTTTAAAAGTTGAATGGTTAAAATCGGTTAAGATTTGAAGAAGTTATAAGGTTCCAAAGTTTGAAAAAATCTCCATCCGTTAACATGGGGCAAAAAGTTGCACAAAAGTTGAAATATTTTAAAAAGTTTAAAAGGTTTTAAAAAGGTAAAACATAGCAGGAATGTCCTTAAAAAGCTGAACATTTTGATACTTGAATGGTTCAAATCGGACAAAAACTGTAAGAGTAGTTAAGCGTCAAAAAATGGGGGAAGAAGTCAGAAGAATAACTAGAAAAATTTGCAGTTCCTGAAGAAACTGCAAGTGTGAATGCTGAGCTGAAAATGCTAAACTGTAATGCAGAAGAAGTTCAAGAAGAAAGGTTGAAAAGGAAGTTGACAAATTTTGACAAAGCTTGAAAACACTGCAAAGAGTTGAAAAAGGTTGATAAAGGTTGAAAACTGTTGAAAACACTGCAAAAAGTTAAAAAAAACCTTGAAAAAGGTGAAAACGCTGCAGAAAGTTGAAAAAGGTTGAAAAGACTGCAAAAAGTTGAAAAAGGTTGAAAAAGTTTTAAAGTACTGCAAAAAGTTGAAAAAGTTTTAAAAAAGGTTGAAAACACTCTAAAAAGTTGAAAAAGGTTGAAAAAGGTTGAAACAGTTGGAAAACACTGTAAAAAGTTGAGAAAAGTTGAGAAAGGTTGAAAACGCTGCAAAAAGTTGAAAATCGTTGAAAAAGTTCAAAAACGCTGCAAAAACTTGAAAAAAGTTGAAAAAGTTTGAAAACACTGCAAAAAGTTGAAAATCGTTGAAAAAGTTGAAAAACGCTGCAAAAACTTGAAAAAAGTTGAAAAAGTTTGAAAACGCTGCAAAAAGTTGAAAATCGTTGAAAAAGTTGAAAAACGCTGCAAAAACTTGAAAAAAGTTGAAAAAGTTTGAAAACGCTGCAAAAAGTTAAAAATCGTTGAAAAAGTTGAAAAACGCTGCAAAAACTTGAAAAAAGTTGAAAAAGTTTGAAAACGCTGCAAAAAGTTGAAAATCGTTGAAAAAGTTGAAAAACGCTGCAAAAAGTTGAAAATCGTTGAAAAAGTTGAAAAATGCTGCAAAAAGTTGAAAAAGGTTGAAAAAGTTTGAAAACGTTGCAAAAAGTTGGAAAAGGTTGAAAAAGTTTGAAAACGTTGCAAAAAGTTGGAAAAACTTTAAGAAAGTTGAAGAAACAGCAGAGTCAGTGTCAGAGTAACAGAGGATCAACAGAGCTCCAGTCTGAATGGAAAAGTCCAGACTCATCAAGCAGCAGCCAGCACAACAGGTGTGTCTGTTGCTATGGAGACCAGCTGCACAGCAGCCATGACAGTGAACCAGCAGTTCTTATGGAGTGCGCATGGTTGAGAAAATGTCATTCCTCGAGGACCCAGAGGTGACATTGAAAAAGATTTGTTCACAATCAGATTCAGAAGTCTTTCATGAATTTAATGGTGCAGGAATCATGTCTGTAGAATCATCCATTCAGCCACCGTGATGTTGCGAACATGAGAGAAGTTTTGGATTTGAGTGAGAAAATCTCTCTCCAAAATGCATTGGAGCGGATGGGAGAAAATCCTGCGCTCTCCTCACAGAAATGCAGCTGGAGAGAGAACCGTTTGAGATAGAGACCAAGTGACTCAATTGTACGGGTCACAAGAAAAGTGGCTACGTTTAGAGAGGTAATTGTGTAGATTGAGCTAGAAATGTGGCCAGGGGGACGAGAAAAGAATTATTTTTTTGGTTTAAATCCAGAGCCTCCCGCACTCTAAATTCCTTTCTCCCACTCTAGCTTTTCCAATACACACCCATTGTAAACTCCAAAAACGGCTGAAATGCTCTCCATACTTGAAGGCTCACAGTTTGAATTTGGTAAAAGATGTGGACATGAGATAACATACCTAAATAGAGGACAAAAATGCCTACATTTTGCAAGTAAAATGAAGTGTCTATGTCAAAGTATGACAAAGTTGTAAGGGGTCAAAGTTGAAGGAGTTCAAAGGTCCGTTGAAGGGTTTTCCCATTGACTTCAATGTTAAAAATAATTTTAAAAAGTTGAAATATTTCAAAAAGTTGAACAAAGTTGAAAAAAATTAAAAAGGTTGAAGAAAGGGTTTAAAAAGTTGAATAGTTTAAAAGTTGAATGGTTAAAATCGGTTAAGATTTGAAGAAGTTATAAGGTTCCAAAGTTTGAAAAAATCTCCATCCGTTAACATGGGGCAAAAAGTTGCACGTAAGTTGAAATATTTCAAAAAGTTGAAAAGATATTAAAAAGTTAGAACATTGCCAGAATGTCCTTAAAAAGCTGCACAATTTGATATCTGAATGGTTCAAATCGGACAAGATTTGAAGGAGTAGAAGCGTGTCAAAAAACGGCGGAAGAAGTCAGAATAATAATAATAATAATAAAGAAACAGGAAAATAAACGTGTGAATGCCTCAGGCATTCACACAACTAGAAAAATTTGCAGTTCCTGAAGAAACTGCAAGTGTGAATGCTGAGCTGAAAATGCTAAACTGTAATGCAGAAGAAGTTCAAGAAGAAAGGTTGAAAAGGAAGTTGACAAATTTTGACAAAGTTTGAAAACAATGCAAAGAGTTGAAAAAGGTTGATAAAGGTTGAAAACCGTTGAAAACACTGCAAAAAGTTAAAAAAAAACCTTGAAAAAGGTGAAAACGCTGCAGAAAGTTGAAAAAGGTTGAAAAGACTGCAAAAAGTTGAAAAAGGTTGAAAAAGTTTTAAAATACTGCAAAAAGTTGAAAAAGTTTTAAAAAAGGTTGAAAACACTCTAAAAAGTTGAAAAAGGTTGAAAAAGGTTGAAAAAGTTGGAAAACACTAAAAAGTTGAGAAAAGTTCAGAAAGGTTGAAAACGCTGCAAAAAGTTGAAAATCGTTGAAAAAGTTCAAAAACGCTGCAAAAACTTGAAAAAAGTTGAAAAAGTTTGAAAACACTGCAAAAAGTTGAAAATCGTTGAAAAAGTTGAAAAACGCTGCAAAAACTTGAAAAAAGTTGAAAAAGTTTGAAAACGCTGCAAAAAGTTAAAAATCGTTAAAAAAGTTGAAAAACGCTGCAAAAACTTGAAAAAGTTGAAAAAGTTTGAAAACGCTGCAAAAAGTTGAAAATCGTTGAAAAATTTGGAAAACACTGTAAAAAGTTGAGAAAAGTTGAGAAAGGTTGAAAACGCTGCAAAAACTTGAAAAAAGTTGAAAAACGCTGCAAAAACTTGAAAAAAGTTGAAAAAGTTTGAAAACGCTGCAAAAAGTTGAAAATCGTTGATAAAGTTGAAAAACGCTGCAAAAACTTGAAAAAAGTTGAAAAAGTTTGAAAACGCTGCAAAAAGTTGAAAATCGTTGAAAAAGTTGAAAAATGCTGCAAAAAGTTGAAAAAGGTTGAAAAAGTTTGAAAACGTTGCAAAAAGTTGGAAAAACTTTAAGAAAGTTGAAGAAACAGCAGAGTCAGTGTCAGAGTAACAGAGGATCAATGGAGCTCCAGTCTGAATGGAAAAGTCCAGACTCATCAAGCAGCAGCCAGCACAACAGGTGTGTCTGTTGCTATGGAGACCAGCTGCACAGCAGCCATGACAGTGAACCAGCAGTTCTTATGGAGTGCGCATGGTTGAGAAAATGTCATTCCTCGAGGACCCAGAGGTGACATTGAAAAAGATTTGTTCACAATCAGATTCAGAAGTCTTTCATGAATTTAATGGTGCAGGAATCATGTCTGTAGAATCATCCATTCAGCCACCGTGATGTTGCGAACATGAGTGAAGTTTTGGATTTGAGTGAGAAAATCTCTCTCCAAAATGCATTGGAGCGGATGGGACAAAATCCTGCGCTCTCCTCACAGAAATGCAGCTGGAGAGAGAACCGTTTGAGATAGAGACAAAATGACTCAATTGTACAGGTCACAAGAAAAGTGGCTACGTTTAGAGAGGTAATTGTGCAGATTGAGCCAGAAATGTGGCCAGGGGGACGAGAAAAGAATTATTTTTTTGGTTTAAATCCAGAGCCTCCCGCACTCTAAATTCCTTTCTCCCACTCTAGCTTTTCCAATACACACCCATTGCAAACTCCAAAAACGGCTGAAATGCTCTCCGTACTTGAAGGCTCACAGTTTGAATTTGGTAAAAGATCTGGACATGATATAACACACCTGAATAGAGGACAAAAATGCCTACATTTTGCAAGTAAAATGACGTGTCTACGTCAAAGTATGACAAAGTTGTAAGGGGTCAAAGTTGAAGGAGTTGAAAGGTCAGTTGAAGGGTTTTCCCATTGACTTCAATGTTAAAAATAATTTTAAAAAGTTGAAATATTTCAAAAAGTTGAACAAAGTTGAAAAAGTTGAAAAAGGTTGAAGAAAGAGTTTAAAAAGTTGAATATTTTAAAAGTTGAATGGTTAAAATCGGTTAAGATTTGGAGAAGTTATAAGGTTCCAAAGTTTGAAATAATCTCCATCCGTTAACATGGGGCATAAAGTTGCACAAAAGTTTAAATATTTCAAAAAGTTTAAAAGATATTAAAAAGTTAGAGCATTGCCAGAAAGTCCTTAAAAAGCTGCACAATTTGATATATGAATGGTTCAAATCGGACAAGATTTGAAGGAGTAGAAGCGTGTCAAAAAACGGCGGAAGAAGTCAGAATAATAATAATAATAATAATAAAGAAACAGGAAAATAAACGTGTGAATGCCTCAGGCATTCACACAACTAGAAAAAAATTTGCAGTTCCTGAAGAAACTGCAAGTGTGAATGCTGAGCTGAAAATGTTAAACTGTAATGCAGAAAAATTGAATAAGAAAAGGTAAAAAACCCTGAAATAAAGTTGAAAATGGTTGAAAAAGGTTGAAAAACACTGCAAACACTTGAAAAAGGTTGAAAACACTGCAAAAAGTTGAAAAATGTTGAAAAAGGTTCAAAACACTGCAAAAACTTGAAAAGGGTTGAAAAAAGTTGAAAAAGTTTGCAAAAGGTTGAAAACACTGCAAAAAGTTGAAAAATGTTGAAAAAGGTCGAAAACACTGCAGAAAGTTGAAAAAGTTTAAAAAAAAGTTGAAAACACTGAAAAAAAACTTGAAAATGTTGAAAAAGGTTGAAAACACTGCAAAAAGTTGAAGAAAGTTGAAAAAGGTTGAAAACACTGCAAAAAGTTGATAAAGGTTGAAAAGGGGTTGAAAAAGTTTGGAAACACCGCAAAAAGTTGAAAAAGGTTGAAAAAGGTTGAAAAAGTTTTGAAACACTGCAAAAAGTTGAAAAAGGTTGAAAAAGCTTGAAAACACTGTAAAGAAGTTGAAAAAGGTTGAAAAAGGTTAAAAAGGTTTGGAAACACTGCAAAAAGTTGAAAAAGGTTGAAAACATTGCAAAAGTTCGAAAAGGTTTAAAAAGTTTGAAAACTGCAAAAAGTTGAAAAAAGGCTGAAAAAGTTTGGAAACACTGCAAAAAGTTAAAAAGGTTGAAAAAGGTTGAAAACGCTGCAAAAAGTTAAAAAATGTTGAAAACGCTGCAAAAAGTTAAAAAAGGTTGAAAACGCTGCAAAAAGTTGGAAAACTTTAAGAAATGTTGAAAAGCACGGCAAAAAGGTTTAAAAATTTTGAAAACACTGCAAAAAGGTTGAATGAGCTTTAAAAATGTTGAAAACACTGCAAAAAGTTGAAAAAGTTGAAAAAAAAGTTGAAAAGGTTGAAAACACTGCAAAAAGTTGAAAAAGGTTGAAAACACTGCAAAAGTTGAAAAAGGTTGAAAACACTGCAAAAAGTTGAAAAAGTTTTAAAAAAGTTGAAAAAGTTTGAAAAAGTTTGAAAACACGACAAAAAGTTGAAAAGGGTTGAAAAAAGTTGAAAAAGGTTGAAAACACTGCAAAAAGTTGAAAAAGTTTGAAAAAGTTTGAAAACACTGCAAAAAGTTGAAAAGCGTTAAAAAATGTTGAAAACACTGTAAAAAGTTGAAAAGGATTAAAAAAGGTTGAAAAACTTAAAACAGTTGATAGAGGTAGAAGGAGCAGTGGAGTCAGTGTCAGAGTAACAGAGGATCAATAGAGCTCCAGTCTTAATGGAAAAATCCAGACTAATCAAGCAGCAGCAGCACAACAGGTGTGTCTGTTGCAATGGAGACCAGCTGCACAGCAGCCATGACAGTGAATCAGCACTTTTTAATGGAGTGCGCATGGTTGAAGAAATGGCATTTCTCAGGGACCGAAAGGTGAAATTGAAAAATATTTTCATACAGTCAGATTCAGAAGCCTTTCATGAATTTAATGGTGCAGGAATCATGTCTGTAGGATCATCCATTCAGCCACGACGATTGTGCGAACACGAGTGAAGTTTTGGATTCAGGCGTCTCAAAAATGCATTGGAGCGGATGGGAGAAAATTCTGCACTCTCCTCAAACAAATGCCTCTGGAGAGAGAACCGTTTGAGATAGAGACAAAGTGACTCAATTTTACGCGTCACAAGAAAAATTCCTACGTTTTGAGGGGTTATTGTGCAGATTGAGCCAGAAATGTGGCCAGGAGGACGAGAAAATAATTTTTTTTTGGTTAAAATTCAGAGCCTCCCGCACTCTAACTGCCACTCTCCCACTCTAGCTTTTCCAATACACACCCATTGTAAACTCCAAAAGCAACTGAAATTCTCTCCGTACTTGAAGGCCCACAGTTTAAATTTGGTAGAAGGTCTTGAAATGATGTTACATACGTGAATAGAGGACAAAAATGCCTACGTTTTAAAAGTAAAATGACTTGTCTACGTGAAAGTATGACAAAGTAGTAAGGGTTCAAAGTTGAAGGAGTTGAAAGGTCAGTTGAAGGGGTTTTCCATCCACTTCAATGTTAAAAATAATTTTAAAAAGTTGAAATATTTCAAAAAGTTTAAAAAAGTTTAAAAAGTTTAAAAGGTTTAAGAAAGGGTTTAAAAAGTTGAATATTTTAAAAGTTGAATGGTTAAAATCGGTTAAGATTTGAAGGAGTTAAAGGGTTTCAAAGTTTGAAAAAATCTCCATCCGTTAACATGGGGCAAAAACTTGCACAAAAGTTTAAATATTTCAAAAAGTTTAAAAGGTTTTAAAAAGCTAGAACATAGCAGGAATGTCCTTAAAAAGCTGAACATTTTGATACTTGAATGGTTCTAATCGGACAAAAACTGTAAGAGGAGTTAAGCGTCAAAAAACGGCGGAAGAAGTCAGAATAATATTAAAGAGAAACAGGAAAATAAAGGTGTGAATGCCTTCAGCATTCACACAACTAGAAAAAATTTGCAGTTCCTGAAGAAACTGCAAGTGTGAATGCTGAGCTGAAAATGTTAAACTGTAATGCAGAAAAACTGAATAAGAAAAGGTGAAAAACCCTGAAATAAAGTTGAAAAAGGTTGAAAAAGGTTGAAAAACTTTGAAAACATGGCAAAAAGTTGAAAAAGGTTGAAAAAGGTTGAAAAACACTGCAAAAAGTTGAAAAACGTTGAAAACACTGCAAAAAGTTGAAAAATGTTGAAAAAGGTTCAAGACACTGCAAAAAGTTGAAAAGGGTTGAAAAAAGTTGAAAAAGGTTGAAAAAGTTTGAAAACACTACAAAAAGTTGAAAAAGGTTGAAAAAGGTTGAAAACACTGCAAAAAGTTGAAAAAGGTTGAAGAAGGTTGAAAACACTGTAAAAAATTTGAAAAATGTTAAAAAAGGTTGAAAGCGCTGCAAAAAGTTGAAAAATGTTGAAAAAGGCTGAAAACACTGCAAAAAGTTAAAAAAGTTGAAAAAAAGTTGAAAAAGTTTAAAAAAGGTTGAAAACACTGCAAAAAACTTGAAAATGTTGAAAAAGGTTGAAAACACTGCAAAAAGTTGAATAATGTTGAAAAAGGCTGAAAACACTGCAAAAAGTTGAAAAAGGTTGAAAAAGGTTGAAAACACTGCAAAAAGTTGAAAAATGTTAAAAAAGGTTGAAAGCGCTGCAAAAAGTTGAAAAAAGTTGAAAAAAAGTTGAAAAAGTTTAAAAAAGGTTGAAAAATGTTGAAAACACTGCAAAAAGTTGAAAAGGGTTGAAAAAAGTTGAAAAAGGTTGAAAATTTTTGAAAAAGGTTGAAAACTCTGCAAAAACTTAAAAAAGTTGACAGAGGTAGAAGGAGCAGGAGAGTCAGTGTCAGAGTAACAGAGGATCAATAGAGCTCCAGTCTTAATGGAAAAATCCAGACTAATCAAGCAGCAGTCAGCACAACAGGTGTGTCTGTTGCAATGGAGACCAGCTGCACAGCAGCCATGACAGTGAATCAGCACTTTTTAATGGAGTGCGCATGGTTGAAGAAATGGCGTTTCTCGGGGACCAAGATGTGAAATTGAAAAAGATTTTCACACAGTCAGATTCAGAAGCCTTTCATGAATTTAATGGTGCAGGAATCATGTCTGTAGGATCATCCATTCAGCCATACCAATTGTGCGAACACGAGTGAAGTTTTGGATTCAGGCGTCTCCAAAATGCATTGGAGCGGATGGGAGAAAATTCTGCACTCTCCTCAAACAAATGCCTCTGGAGAGAGAACCATTTGACATAGAGACAAAGTGACTCAATTGTACGGGTCACAAGAGAAATTCCTACGTTTTGAGGGGTTATTGTGCAGATTGAGCCAGAAATGTGGCCGTACGGACGAGAAAATAAATTTTTTTTTGGTTAAAATTCAGAGCCTCCCACACTCTAAATTTGATTCTTCCACTCTAGCTTTTCCAATACACACCCATTATAAACTTCAGAAACGGCTAAAATTCCCTCCATACTTGAAGCCTCACAGTTTAAATTTGGTAAAAGATCTTGAGATGATACTACATACCTGAATAGAGGACAAAAATGCCTACGTTTTAAAAGTAAAATGACTTGTCTATGTTAAAGTATGACAAAGTAGTAACGGTTCAAAGTTGAAGGAGTTGAAAGGTCAGTTGAAGGGTTTTCCCATCCACTTCAATGTTAAAAATAATTTTAAAAAGTTGAAATATTTCAAAAAGTTGAACAAAGTTGAAAAAGTTGAAAAAGGTTGAAGAAAGGGTTTAAAAAGTTCAATATTTTAAAAGTTGAATGGTTAAAATCGGTTAAGATTTGAAGAAGTTATAAGGTTCCAAAGTTGAAAAAAATCTCCATCCGTTAACATGGGGCAAAAAGTTGCACAAAAGTTGAAATATTTTAAAAAGTTTAAAAGATATTTAAAAGTTAGGACATAGCAGGAATGTCCTTAAAAAGCTGCACAATTTGATATAAGAATGGTTCAAATCGGACCAAATTTGGAGGAGTAGTTAAGCGTCAAAAATCAGCGGAAGAAGTCAGAAGAATAATAATAATATTAAAGATTTGGAATGTAAAGGTGTGAATGCCTTCAGCATTCACACAACTAGAAAAAATTTGCAGTTCCTGAAGAAACTGCAAGTGTGAATGCTGAGCTGAAAATGTTAAACTGTAATGCAGAAAAACTGAATAAGAAAAGGTGAAAAACCCTGAAATAAAGTTGAAAATGGTTGAAAAAGGTTCAAAACACTGCAAAAACTTGAAAAGGGTTGAAAAAAGTTGAAAAAGGTAGAAAAAGTTTGAAAACACTGCAAAAAGTTGAAAAAGGTTGAAAACACTGAAAAAAGTTGAAAAATGTTGAAAAAGGTCGAAAACACTGCAGAAAGTTGAAAAATGTTGAAAAAGGTTCAAAACACTGCAAAAACTTGAAAAGGGTTGAAAAAAGTTGAAAAAGGTTGAAAAAGTTTGAAAACACTGCAAAAAGTTGAAAAAGGTTGAAAACACTGAAAAAAGTTGAAAAATGTTGAAAAAGGTCGAAAACACTGCAGAAAGTTGAAAAAGTTTAAAAAAGGTTGAAAACACTGAAAAAAAACTTGAAAATGTTGAAAAAGGTTGAAAACACTGCAAAAAGTTGAAAAAGTTTGAAAAAGGTTCAAAACACTGCAAAAAGTTGAAAAAGGTTAAAAAAAGGTGAAAAATGTTGAAAAATTTTGAAAAAGGTTGAAAACACTGCAAAAAGCTGAAAAAGGTTGAAAAATGTTGAAAACACTGTAAAAAGTTGAAAAGGGTCGAAAAAAGTTGAAAAAGGTTGAAAACACTGCAAAAAGTTGAAAAAGGTTGAAAAAAGGTGAAAAATGTTGAAAAATTTTGAAAAAGGTTGAAAACACTGCAAAAAGTTGAAGAAGGTTGAAAAATGTTGAAAATACTGTAAGAAGTTGAAAAGGGTCGAAAAAAGTTGAAAAAGGTTGAAAACACTGCAAAAAGTTGAAAAAGTTTGAAAAAGGTTCAAAACACTGCAAAAAGTTGAAAAAGTTTGAAAAAGGTTCAAAACACTGCAAAAAGTTGAAAAAGGTTGAAAAAGTTTGAAAACGTTGCAAAAAGTTGAAAAAACTTTAAGAATGTTGAAGAAACAACAGAGTCAGTGTCAGAGTAACAGAGGATCAATAGAGCTCCAGTCTTAATGGAAAAATCCAGACTAATCAAGCAGCAGTCAGCACAACAGGTGTGTCTTTTGCAATGGAGACCAGCTGCACAGCAGCCATGACAGTGAATCAGCACTTTTTAATGGAGTGCGCATGGTTGAAGAAATGGCATTTCTCGGGGACCGAGATGTGAAATTTAAAAAGATTTTCACACAGTCAGATTCAGGAGCCTTTCATGAATGTAATGGTGCAGGAATCATGTCTGTAGGATCATCCATTCAGCCATACCGATTGTGCGAACACGAGTGAAGTTTTGGATTCAGGCGTCTCGAAAATGCATTGGAGCGGATGGGAGAAAATTCTGCACTCTCCTCAAACAAATGCCTCTGGAGAGAGAACCGTTTGAGATAGAGACAAAGTGACTCAATTGTACGGGTCACAAGAAAAATCCCTACGTTTTGAGGGGTTATTGTGCAGATTGAGCCAGAAATGTGGCCAGGGGGACGAGAAAATCATTTTTTTTTTGGTTAAAATTCAGAGCCTCCCGCACTCTAATTTTGATTCTCCCACTCTAGCTTTTCCAATACACACCCATTGTGAACTCCAAAAACGGCTGAATTCTCTCCGTACTTGAAGGCTCACAGGTGAAATTTGGTAAAAGATCTTGAAATGACATTGCATACCTGAATAGAGGACAAAAATGCCTACATTTTAAAAGTAAAATGACTTGTCTATGTGAAAGTATGACAAAGTTATAATGGTTCAAAGTTGAAGGAGTTGAAAGGTCAGTTGAAGGGGTTTTCCATCCACTTCAATGTTAAAATTAATTTTAAAAAGTTAAAATATTTCAAAAAGTTGAACAAAGTTGAAAAATTTTAAAAAGGTTGAAGAAAAGGTTTAAAAAGTTGAATATTTTAAAAGTTGAATGGTTAAAATCGGTTAAGATTTGAAGGAGTTATAATGTTCCAAAGTTTGAAAAAATCTCCATCCGTTAACATGGGGCAAAAAGTTGCACAAAAGTTGAAATATTTCAAAAAGTTTAAAAGTTATGAAAAAGTTAGAACATAGCAGGAATGTCCTTAAAAAGCTGCACAATTTGATATATGAATTGTTCAAATCGGACAAAATATGTAGGAGGAGTTAAGCGTCAAAAAACGGCGGAAGAATACAGAATAATAATATTAAAGAAACAGGAAAACAAAGGTGTGAATGCCTTCAGCATTCACACAATAATAAAGAAACAGGAAAATAAAGGTGTGAATGCCTTCAGCATTCACACAATTAAAGAAACAGGAAAACAAAGGTGTGAATGCCTTCAGCATTCACACAATGATGGCGGACGGAGCACACGGTTCTTTTACCGTGCTGCGACGGAGACGTTGTCACACGCGTGAAAAGGCTCTTTGTCCGTTATTGTCGAGAAGGGGTTAAAACAAGACCATCAAAGAAACCACCGATTCAAAAGATTAACCTCAACAATTTCTATTTCAATCTGAATACCTACACAGAAAAAAATGTCTTTAACACACAGTCTTTGTGCCGTACCTGGCACTGTGAGAAGAAGATACACAAATCCACAGACTGCTGCCGTCAAACTCATCGCCGGACTCCTCATGTCTCTGAGTCCGTCATGTTTGCAGATGAATAATCTTGGTTTGGAAACAGTGACACATGACAAATACTTTCAACTTCAACAGAAAAGGAAGTTCTCTTAATGGTAGAAACTCTGCACGCATCAGACAGAAAAAAAAAAAAAATCAGGAAATTACCTTTCAGAGTTGGCCTGTTCACTCACAGAGTAAAGAAACCTGATGTATTGAATGGTCATCTCAATAATGAAACCCAAAACGGTTCGCTCAGGGATGGCTGTGATGTCCTTGATCTAAAGACACAGTTTCACTGCATTACATCTTATCTAAAAGAGGTTTAAGGTGTGCTAGAGCCTGGAATGTAACAGTGGCCTGAACTGTTATTTACAAAATTTTTATCAAACCAAAATGTGATGACTGGTTAAAAACCTAAAAAAGATGCTGAATCCGACACATAAAATTTTTAGCCTTTATTATTGTTATGGAACATTTTGAGATACAGCCAAAGATGAGAAGTCAAAATGCTCATGCTGCACAAGGAGGTTTTATTTTAGGATTGCAAAGGATACCAACAAGTCAGCTGACTGAGCATCACAAAGAACTCCAACCTTCTTCACCTTTGCTTCAGGCCCTGTCCACTGTCGTGGAATTTTATTTAAAAAAGTATCCTAGGCCAGTCACGGTGCAAAAAACCCCACAAACATATATTCCAGAAAAAACGTAAAATCTTCAAGTATATCCATTCTTGGTTCTTGAAGTCTTCCATCGTAGTTCTCCTCAGAAAAATCAGGCAGAGTCAGAGTCAGAATGCAAAAGGAGGACTTTATTTTCAAAAAAACCCTCCGGCAGTCAGACCGACGAAAAGAACTGACGCCCCGATCGCTCTCCGCTCCATCTATTTATACTATTTCTTTGGAGTTTATTGCTTCTTAATTAATTCTTTGTCAAGACACAATTGTTCAAACCATTCGTTGAGTCTTAGTTGAGTCTTCGTCAAGACACAATTGCTCCCCCCTCCCTACAAAGGTCAATTTCCGTGACCCTTGGGAGGCCCTCTCAGCCTCCAAGTCTCCAAATGCCAGGTGTTGTGCAACAAATCATAGTGTCACATTTCTTATCCAATGAGCCTCATTTGCACCAGAGGGAGACAGAAAGACAATTGACCTGTAGTCTTAGCTTTAGAAAAACAAACTGTCCAGCTGCCAAGAGGCTGCCGTAAAAATGAAACATGGCAGGCTGGCGAACAGAAAAAGGATACATGTCTTTTCTACGCCTGTGTCCACTAGCATACTATAACTAACAGAGACATGCATTACATGAACAATAGTAAATAACATAATATAATAAGCATGATGTAAAGAATATTATAAAAATATTCAACACCACACGGAGCCAAGCTCAGACAAATCCGCACAAATATTTGTACTAAGTCACCCATCGTCCACACGGAGCCAGCGTCACAGGGCTCTGAAAATGACAAAGTTTGAAGCCGGGTCCCAGAGTGGAAAAATCTGAAGACGCGCCTGAGACGTCTCCGCTGTTACGCCTTTGCCGCACATATTTATTGAGACGATTGCGTCATCGCCCCGCTTCTACAACAGGACGCATGCGCGGAAGTCTGACAGAACCACAACAACAATGGCGCTTCAAAATGTCTTTTAAATATCTGTGCAAAATAATAATTGTACCTCGTCGTCCGTCCACACCAAACTTTCCTTAACTTTCGCTCCGGAGGTCGCCGTCTTTGTGTTTGTTTGCAATACAACATGAATACAACGCGTTTTTATATGCATGTGCACTACCCAACTATTACTGCACTGCAGCGCCGCCAGTGGGTGTGGTTATGTATTACAGTGTTTACATGCGTCTCCAATTCACTAATGTGGACACTTTTTTTTTTTTTTGCTGACTCCGTCTTTATGCAATTCGTTTTGTAAAATATGACCGTTTTGGCTCCGTGTGGACAGGGCCTCAGTCAACCCAGTTTTTCAGACGATTGCCACCAGAATAACATCTGTTGTTATTCAGCTGAGAGTTCTGGACTCCTCTCTGCTCAAGTCAAAGCAGTGTTTCCTTCACACAGTGTCCCCCTGAAACTGAAGTTAGAATATTCCAGATCAATGACATGATGGAGCATGTTCGAGTCCAATGTGTCACAAAAACATCAGTCACCAGAAAGATTAAAACCCTCCATCAGATCGCAGATGTATTGAAATAACTCATGCCACGCACATGGAAGTCTAGCACAAAGTGCTGCTCCCCTGAAATCTGTCCACCGGTAGCGTGACGGTGGATCCAGGCAGTAAGAGATCTGCAGCTCACAGTCCTTAAGACAGACATCATCATACATTCACTGAATCTATTTACAGTTTTTCTCAAATGCTAAAACACAAAAGCCAATCCTCTAAACCACATGACCACTTGTCTAAACACATTTACTAAATCTATCCATCATTTGCCAATATCATAAACACATTTCACATGAAGACACAATTCACAAAACACAATCCTCCGTTCTCATAAATCTAAACACATTTTTCCTTTCTAAAACACAAGTTGCAAAAAAACTCTACACATATTCTCAAATGAAAGCTCATGTGATGCAAAATGCTTGCCACAGGCAGCAATATTTGAACACAATGAACGTACCTGGCGTCATTCATCACACACGACTCAAAATTGAAGACACCTCTTGCTAATGTGTCCTCCTGGACCACCAACAACACCATCCTGGGCCCACACATCCCATTTACAATTCTGCAATTCTACAATTTCATTTAGCAGACGCTTTTGTCCAAAGTGACGTATAACACAAGCCAGAATTCAGACATAAGAAAGAAACCATTAGTAAGGGCTTCAATTGCTTCAAGTGCGAATGGTCAAGGGAGTTGCCATCAAGTTGCAGAAGAGGTACCACTACTCCCCACTTTTTTTTTTTTTTTTTCGTCTACTTAGTCAGTGGTACATAAGTGCTCATTTGGGACAATGTCCACTTCCACAGAACAAACCAAATCAGAGAGTGGTTCACCACCAACAGTAACCAGTTTTTGAGCGCCAGTCTGCCACCCTACTCCCCTTTCCTGAACCCTGTAAGGGAGTTCTTCTCATTGTGGAGATGGAAGGTTAATGAAAGACAACCATACACTACAGAGAACCTCCTAAGGGTAATGGAGCTAGCTTGTGTTGACATCCCAGTGGAGGCCTTCCAACGGGGGCGTTGCCCGTGGGTGGGGGGGACGTAGCATGTGATATCCCATTCATGTGTGTCGCGATTAGCGGAAGTACTTGTAGTGTCCGCTCAGTCCCGCCCTCTCCCGCTCCGACTCCCCGTTTCAATAGCGCCACCCCCCTAGTCCAACGCTTCATGTCAGTAGTGCACCCCCCCCCCCCCCCCCATGGCAGTACTAACCCCTGCTGAATGAGGGCCCTGCTCAATTTTGAGCTTTGTCCCAATAAAAAAACTTCACACCCTGAACATGTTTTCAAGAGGACTGTTGTGTGCAATAGATTCTGTTTTTGCATTGAGTTGTGTTACAGTAGTGTACATGCAATATTTTCTGTAGATTTCGACTCTTCATATCAAACTCACAAATCTAAATGCCTAATCCTCAGAGATCTAAGATCCCTTACTGTAAAGTTTCTAAAAATATGCATTGGCAGTTATGAAACAAAGGACCTTCTCACAAATTGAGCAATTGTGTTTTCAGTTGTTTTGCTGTAGTGTGTAATGATGTTTACAGTGTCTACATTTTTGAAAGCTTCGAGCTGCTCTTTTCGTGTGAAAGTTTGAGTTTTGAAGTGAGAAGGTGTGGTTGTGTTTATGTAGCTTTAGAAAAAGGTGTTGTGTTTCGACATTGGGGAACATAGAGGAAACGTTTGTGAAATTTGTTTTAGCATTTGAGAAAAACTGTAATATGTGATTGATGCTATCATACTCGTTAGCAGCTAGGGTAACAGTAACATGTTCACTACTGAGCAATTAAACATCTGATATTTACCTTCTTTCTCAAACGCCATCTCTGGTGAGATGAGAGTGGGCGTGGCTAACAGCTGGATGATGCTTTGATAGCTGGCCATGAAAAATACACAGCCAGAAACACTTTATGGGAGTCCGCCACAGTTGTGGTTTGCTCGTGAGCGGCTGTGTCCACAGTGACGCACTGACGTTCTGCAATGACGCAATGACCTGGCTCCACCTCCACCTCCGTGGCTCCCGGCGGGTGGAAAAGCAAAGCCGGTTTTCAGGAGGCCCGGGACTAGAACCGTTGTGGCCAAGGCCCCGATTCGACCAGGGAACCAGTTTGGTTGAAAAGGGGGACATTAGTCCCTATTTACAGCTGTTAAAGTTTTTTTTTTCGATTGCTAAAACACATTTTTCAAAACTGTACCTTTTTTTCAAAAGTGCACACACAAAACTCCAAACATCACACACAAATAGCTAAACCCTTACATCCCCTTGCAAAACAACTCTGCCGTCAAATCTCTTAACATGTTCACAAAATGGAACTCGTCTTTTCATTTAGTAAACACAGCCATTTTTTCACATGACACACACATACCATTCATTGAATAAACACAACTAAGATTTTGGCTGAACACGACCAAGCATGTACAGAACACTGTAGAGCAAAACTGAAAACACAATTACAGAAATGGAACAAACTGGATTAATGACAATGCCCCCTTCTCTCATAGACGAACAAAACATCACAAATCAGGCCCGCCGACAGGGGGGACAAACGGGTCTGTTGTCCCGGGCCCAGAATTAAAGACGGGGGGGCCCATCCAGCACCCCACTCACGGATCCTGACGCAGCATGCAGGCACCGCGCTACACCGCTCCGCGCCTCCCCACCCACCGGCCATACGTGTGCCCCCCACTGATGCTCACTGTGAGCACTGCAACCCCCCACCACAGCCCCCCGCTCCCCGCCCGACGCACCATGTGAGCCCCCACAACCATCCCTCCCCACCCCCCCACCCCACTGAATGGGGGCGCTCGTCTCGGGCTCGTCTGGGGTGCACAACAAGCCCGGGCCGGCTCTGCCTCAAAGCCCACATCTCCACAAGCCTCCTTCATTGATTGAAGCAGTGGGACGAAGGTTTTAAGATTTGCATATCTCTGTGTTGTGGATTGCTGCTTTGAGATTTTATGTGAGAAGTGCTTGCAAACCTGAAAAATTGTGTGCTATGTTTTGACAACAAGGTGATGTGAAATTTACGTCAGAGTGGAAAGAAGGAAAGTTAGAGTTCTAATTAAGCATGGGCCGGTTACTGGTTTTAAGGTACACCACGGTATGAAAAAGTCAAGGTTTCAAAACCACTAAAATTTTCCGTCATACCGTTCCGGCGGTATGAGCGTTTTTTTTAATGTGACGCCTAATCAGGGAGAAAGTAGAGGTCCCTCACGCTGTCTGCAGCTGCAGCCTGAAGCGCCCCCCCCCCAGCAGTGAGTGACCAGCAGGCAGCTCTGCAGGCTGTGTGGCGGCTGGAGGAGGCGAGCCCCCGGAACTTTTTCCGCCGTCCAAGCGGACTTAAAGTCGGCTGTTTGGGAATACTTCGGCTACCGTGAACGGCCACGGCTTGGAGGAAGAAGGTCGCCCGACGTGCAAAACGTGCTTGAGGACAGTGGCAGCCCGAGAAGGCAATACATCGAATATGATAGCGCATCTACGGGAGCACCACCCATCGCTGTATGCTAAATTTAAGGAAAAGTTAATGCTGTCTTGAAATGAACGAGCGTATTAGCGTCTGACATTAGTGAAATGAGCTCGTTACCGAGGCAGATATGGTAACTACCATATCTTATCTTTTATTCATCTCTACCTTTTACTAACGTTTTTAATATTTTAACTGAGGCAGAGATGGTAACTAGCTTGCTAAGGATTTATCATAGCATGCTAGTTACCATATCTGCCTCAGTATCTGCCTTTCCTTTTCTTCTCTTTTTTTCTAATGGATGTGGGATTCAATTTGTGCGATTCTTAAATGTGAAGGGGTAGATTTAATAAGTTCTTCGAACTTCTACCTGCTCCTTTTTGAGCACAGTTCAAATATTACTGTACTACTACTACTATAAATGGACAATTAATGTTATTATTGTTGCTCAAATAAAGAGATTGATTGATTGATTGATTGATTGATTGATTGATTGATTGAGTAAAAAATAAGTTATCTACAACTTTTTTCTTTCATCAGTCTTTATTGCTAAGATTGATAACTGATTACTCGCTAACATGATGTGAGGAAGAGAGACACAAGTGTAATGTTTTATTTTGTATGTCTGTTTTTATTTTTAGGACAGAAAAAGCAGAAAAAATAAAAGACTGTTCAATTGAAACGTTTTTCCTTTTTTTTTTTAAATACAGACATTCAAAGTACACATTTTAGAGCTGCAATTATAATACCGTGAAACCGTGATATTTTTGCCTAAGGTTATCATACCGTCAAGATCTCATACCGGCCCATGCCTAGTTCTAATATGATAAGGAAATCTAAAGTAGTAACAAATTGAGTCAAGCGATTGGGGACAGAAGTAAAGGTTGTGAAAATCGTGCCCAATTTTGTCCTTTTTGTGTTTTAGCAATCGAAAAAAACTGTAACTTGAAATTTCACGGCCACTTATGGTGCTGTTTACTGACGGAAATCCCTCTTTTATTGCAGTGGTTGTCTGAGTCTTAAGTCAGAAACATCACATCGAACACAACGCAGTGATTAACGGGTGTGCAGAGGTGACAGACCAGCCTAGGAGTACACACCCTTTACATATACTTGCTACCAGATTCATAATGTTTTCTGAAACTCAAGCATCCTTGACATTATATTTCGGAGTGAGAGCGTTCATGTGTTGATGTTGATTCATGACCACTGCTATGAATGGAGCAGGAAGCTCACCAGAAACTCTTTTGCCGATAACTGGAGAAGCTGGAAGTACATCACCAAGCTTGCACACAGTCTATTGGCGACCCTGAACTGCCCCTCGGTGTGAGTGAGATTGGTTCTGTCCTTATGTGTTCGCCCTGCGACAGCCTGGCCAGGGTGGAGCCCAGGGTGGAGCCCACCCAAATGAAGATGAGACTGGCTCCAGCACCCTGCGACCCTGAAAAGGACAAAGCGGTCAGGAAGACGAATGAAATTAGTTTTTGTTTAAGCACCACACATGGGGGTTTGTTTTAAGTTTATTGTTCTTTTTGTTTATAAATGAAAACAATTGAAATTACAACCAAAATGAAAAATCAACAATGAGCAAAAGTTGTTATTCTGCACAGAAAAGACATTATTCACACTTGTATGACATTAAAAAGCATTTTTTTTAAATCTTAAAACCTTTATTTACAAAATAATAAATGATTACACATTGTGTGTGTGTGTGTGTGTGTGTGTGTGTGTGTGTGTGTGTGTGTGTGTGTGTGTGTGTGTGTGTGTGTTTAAAGTTGGTATGGCAGGTAAGTTAGGGATGTCATGCTCTTGAACAGTATTGTACAGTATCACTGAATTCAACATTTGTAATGTATAGACTGAAAACATTGTTCAACTTCAGTTTTGTGAGAGTTGTATTGGTGAGTGGAAACATCAACACACCGCACTATACAATGGAATTACTGCACATGTGTGCACGTGTGTGGCAACAACTTCATGGGAAGAATAGATACTTAAGAAAAATGAGATGTTTATAAAGAACATCTGTTTACTACCAAACACTTCATGAGAACAGTTCAACAATTCAAACATCAGATCAAGAGTTTCAAAGCCAAACTAAACGGTGCTTTGCTCAGTCATGTGCTGATAAAACTGCTCATGTTCAGTTGGAGAAGTGTGTTCAGTTCTGGTCTCTTTTATTCCATGATCTGGGGAAAAAGGTGTTTTCTGCAGATGTGCTGTCTTGTGCTGCCAGATGGAAGAATCCTGGTCACTGACTGGTTGTGTACGCAGTTCTGTTTTTCATTTTGTGGAGAGGTTAGTAGCAATGTAGCTGAAGCACTAAAGGTTCTTTCTTTTTTTTTTTTTTAAGCTTTCAGGGCTCGTGGATGATCTGAAGGCAGAATATCAGATGCTAAAATAAACGAGTTTGAGGTCGAGGGTCTGGAAAAATCTATTCACAGTGAGACATGAGTCGGTGTGATCAGAGAACTCCTTCGAAGTCTCAGTAAATGTTGAGCAGGCCCTCTGAAGAGGTTGCTGGAGGTGTGCAGGAGGGCAGGACTGCCCTGGGGATGGAGTCCTGAGAAACACCATGATGGATCCTACAACAGCTGGTTCTGTTGACTGTACTGAGGCATCAACCAGGGGTCAAGTTACGTTACTCGTTAACATCCGTGGAGCAAGTTCACCTGTGGTTTACCTAAAATCCACACAACAAATGTCTTGGTTCTTCAACAGCATTATTCACTTTGAGTGAAGCGTTCTCACTGAATCCAGGAGGCTCAAACCTGAATGACCTTCACTGAAGGTCTTCCTGCTCCTCTGGACCGTCTGGATTCAAGTCTGCAGTGTTCTCATAACCAGAGTGAGAGTCCAGCTGATGAGGGAAGATGACACAGTGACTTTTAACTAAACTCATTTATGTGACTGACTGCTGTGTCAGCAGTGACGGCGTTCCAGATCTGAAGAAATTATTTTTGGTTTGAATGACATTTGTGACTTCCTTCTTTTCCCCATTGTTTCCCATGTTTTCAGATGTTTTTTATTCAAAAGAAAAGAAATGTCTCCAGGACCTCTCACCTCAATCATCTCCATGCGTTCATGAGTTTGCGGTGGTGTGCTCTTGGATTTCCTCTTTCTGAATTGAAAAACACAGCGAGTACTTCCACATTCTGTTCATTTAAAATTGTGACTAAAACAAAAGAACACTGTATGAATGTGAAAAATAGAAATAATTGATGATATTGAGGTTCCATTGTCTTACGTCATCCACAGACCCAGGAAAGGCAGAAGAATCAGCATCAGAACCACCAGAACCAGACGGATGATGTTCATAATCTTGTGGAATTTTGCTAAAACACAAAAACAAAAGAGTTCAGTCTCAGCAGTTGGAATCGAAAAAGAATCCAAGACTGTCCTCACTCTAGAAAATGAGAACAACGTTTTTTCATGCACAAAATTACGACCATTAGGTACGTTTTAAAATCAAGGGATGTAAATGACGTCATGGACTGACTGTGTGTTTGTGCTTTTTAATGTATCGTTTGCTCTTAAAAGTAGTTTGACCACAAATACGATTGATTCTCTGCATTGAAGAATGACTTAGTTTCACTTTAAAAAAAACCTAAATCTTTGAAATATTTTCTGAAACAGATCAAAGGATTACCAGTAACTGCAATAAAAATACAGAATGTGTCAATCTCTGTATTGAAATTTACATAATATTTTTCAAGCAGCAAATTTAACTATCTTCGTGGTATCCACTCGGTTTATATACATGATCTGTGTTTTTTTAATTCACATTCCTGCAGAATCTTCAGGAATACAATGTAAACATTTGAAAATGTATGATCTTAATGTCGTAATGTGGAACATGCATACAGACAGATTGATTTACACCAGAACCAAAGTGTTGAAGCAGTATGAATAAACTCTACAGAATTAAAAAAAATGAATGAATACTATTTCAAAAACAAATGTAAGTAATTTTTAATGCTCAGATAGAGTATTTGTTTACAAATGTAGTTAGTTTAAGAGGAACAACTTAAAAAAAAAATCTGTGTGTCCTTGCCAACCAGCAAAGCAACAGCTGAAAGAACTTACGTAAAAACAAAAGAATTACAGATCACATACATAAAACGAATGAATACTATGAAGATAAATTCTGTATTTGTTGCTTGACTGGCATTGTAGCAATTACAATACAAAGATTGTTAGTCTTTTTTTAAATTGTGGTTAAAAATTTCTTTGACCTGTTTCACAAAGTCTTTTTAATGATTTTGTTGTGTGTAGAAAATCTGAAGTCATTATTCAACACAGAGAATTATATTTGTGGTCAAATGAAACTACTTTTAAGAGCAACTTGACCCATACCCTCATCACACTTCATCGGTCTGTGGCATTATTTATGTGACGGCTGGAAGTCACTTTGGGGCATGAAAAAACAACAGATGTGGTTGTTTTATAGGAGAGGACAGTCTCAGAAATTGTTCAGAAAGAAGCAGAAGACTTTAAAACACTATTTGCACGATTACAAACAGATGTGCATGCTGGTTTTTTTTATATGAAGAAAATATGAGTGTAAGCAACGCAACTCTTGCATTATTATTCAGTATTTGTTTTAAAGAACAAAGCTTGATATGTTGAACATTTTGGAACATGAAGGCCGTTTTTCATACGTTTCAGGTTATACATTTATCAATGTTGGGTTTTCATTTCAGAAAGTTCCATGTTTGAAAAAGATGTTTTATGTAGGACCACTAGTGAGTGCTAGTGGGTGAGACGAAGTGCGACCATCTTCAAAAGTTACATTTTTAAACCTTTACATGGAGATGAAGTAGGAGTGTTATTGAAAAGTTGTATTTTCCCTCGTTTACACGAGATCAAGTCGGTGCATTTCCGAAAAGTTGTGTTTTATCCCATTTATCTGGAGACAGAGGTGGAGCATTTCCCAAAAGTTGTCAAGGCGAAGACGGAATCGTAGTGCTTCTAAAAAGTTCTAACATGAGCTATTTTAAATGGCTGCCAGCAACGTCTCATAAAATGAAAACCAAAACACAAGATTTCCATCCTAACTTGAAAATGTGTGTAAATGCGTGTTCACATGACTCTGATGAGACAACACTGCCAGCAGCCCCTCAGCCTCTCTGAGTTTAACAGCCCTGGTTTTTACTGCAGCATGCTGGGATGGAAACTTACTTCTGACCAGCAGGTTTACTGTGAATGCATGACGTCCTCTGCTGTTCTGAGCCACACAGGAATAGTTTCCGCTGTGCTCAAGACTGACGTCACTGATGGTGAAGATCTTGTCTGATGCCTGAGGTGTGTCTTCACCCTCCCTGTACCAGCTGTAGCTAGCTGCTGGGTTAGCATCACTGCTGCAGGTCAGAGTCACTGAGCTTCCCTCCACGATCTCACCAGACGGACTCACCGACACTGAGGGAAGCTTTGGACCATCTGGAGGAGAACGTACAGGAAACCACTCAGGAATCTGATCACACACCTGAGACATCTTTAACTGGAGAAACTGTTTTTGTTCTCATGAATTAAATCAACCCAAAAGAAGTTGGTCAACAAGTTTGTCCTTACACTGAACATCTACCGGTCGAGATAAAGACATGGTTCCATGTTTGTTCTCAGATTTGCAGCTGTAGGTTCCTCTATCCTCCCAGCTGATGGAGGGGAAATGATAAGTGCCCTCTGGTCCATGAGCTAGCTTGTGGTGATTCCGGTACCAGGTGTAGTTAGCTGCTGGGTTAGCATCGCTGCTGCAGGTCAGAGTCACTGAGCTTCCCTCCACAATCGCTCCATGAAGACTCACCGACACATCGATGGTCTTTGGAGGATCTGAAAGAGGAGATGATTCAAACAGAAGTCAGTTGACCTTCCATGAATCGACACTTGTTTTTCCAATATCTTTCATTTGACTCACATTCAACATCAAAGGAGATGAGTTGAGACGTCCTCTTCCCCCACTCGTTCTCAGATGTACAGTAATACTGTCCTGAGTCAGAAGATCGGATGGACTGGAGGACAAGCTGTGGGCCAAGGCCAACCACTGTTTCTTTGTTCTTGTACCAGGTGGTGTTTATTCTTGATTGGGTGGCATCAGTTGCTACATGTTAGAGTCACTGAACTGTTCTCCATGATTTCACCAGAGGGACTCACTGACACTGAGGGCACGTTCAGCACATCTGGAGGGAAAACATCAACGTGTTCAAGCATAAAAAGACAAAACATAGAAACTTTAACTGCTAGAAAAACCAAACAACTTACAAAGAGGAGGAGAGGCGTGGCTCTCATGTCCTTCCAAAGCACATGAGATGACATCTCCTGGATGAAAACGGGCCTCATAAAGTCTCTTCTTATTCGTAACTTTCACTCCGTTTTTAAACCAAACATAGTCAACATGACTAGCTTGATGACATTTGCTGTCACACTCGAGCTCTGCTTCAGTGTGGGATGGATGGATGGTTGTTCTGATCACCTTCACCTGTAGAGCTACATGAGAGGAAGAGACAGAACAGTGTTGGTTGTGAGAAGGAATAAAACACACTTTGAACAGTTCATCTGATTGTAATCTGAACCATAAATTTATATATATATATATATATATATATATATATATATATATATATATATATATATATATATATATATATATATATATATATTTTATTTTTATATTTCTTGCACAAACACTAAAAAAAATGTGTCATTTCCTTCTGTACAACCAACTTCCACGTGTCCGCACGCAAAATCAAGTTTACACTCATTTTTAGACGTGAAACTTTTGGAGATTGGGACCATGATGTCTCATCAAAGAACCAGAACAGCTGCAGAAGAGGAGGAATACGTCTCTCATTTTGCATTAGGTGTGACCGTTAAATCCTTTTCCTCTTCAAAGGAACCTAGAATCCCTCCTGCCTGGTTTAAAAGAAAGCTTTCAACATGACATTGTGAGGTTTAGCTTGGATTCATACCTGTGACTGTGAGTCTTGTTCCAGATAAACTGCTGGTTCTGGAGTTATAGGTTGTGAACTGGAAATGATACTGGATTGAATCGTCGTCTCTCAGGTCACTGATTCTCAGAGTGGAGAATCCTTCTGTTTCCAAGACTTCCATGCGGTTTGCAAACTGTGGGTCATTTCTGAGGTCCTCTGGAAGCCTGTGCTGATCTCCGCTGCGATCAGGACTGAACCAGAACTTGGATTTAACATAATTTCTGCTTTGGTAAAAGCAGGAAATGTCCACGGATGAACCCAGAGCAGCACAGATCCTTCTGTCAGGACAGTTCACTCTGTTACAATGTTGGCCGAAGACACCTGGAACATATAAACATGATTAACTCATTTAATGTCATTTTACTTTGTGAATACTGATCTTGAAAATCAGCATAAAGCATGGAATCTAGGAAAAGATCTCTACAAGCAGGTTAAAGTTCAGTCTGAACTGAGAGGCTCCTCTGTGTTTTAACGTTCTTCCTGTTTGGACCAAAAGTTTGTTCGTCTGACCTCAGGCTGTGAATTGAGGAGATGTGTCTTATTTTCTAGTGCAGGGGTGCCCAACCTTTTTTGGGCCAAGATCTACTTTTCAAGTAGTCAATCCTTCGGGGTCGCAATAGTTTCAAAATAAAATAAATAAATAATGTTGTGTTATTGCCTTAATATTCTTTTTTTTTTTTATTACTTCCTCTGGTAGAATGCAGAACAAACAACGTGAAGAAAGAACGGTTTTGTACTTCGTCACTGCAGGAAAGTCAAATGACACCAAAATGGCAGAAAAACAGCTCTATGACCGGAGCAGCTCCGTGTTGCCAGATTGGGCGGGTTTGTGCTAAAACAAGCTTCTTTTTTGAACACGTCGGACGGGTTGATGAAATGATTCTGTGTTTATTACGTTTTTTTTTTTTTTATCATACAAATACGGTTTTAATGTGCATTTTCAACCGAGATGGCGGTTTGGGCTGCTTTCGGGGGACAACGACAGATCTGGCAACCTCCTCCAGCGGACTGCAGAGACACCGCAGGCGGTGTGAATCACAGTGCTGTGGTGATTCCAGACCGCAGCCGGACCGTATCCAGTATGCATCAGGCATGATTGTCATGCTTGGAGCGTGTTGCATCCGTGTGCACACACACACACACTTACTCGCTCGCGCACGCACACTCACGTTGCTTTCTTCTTTCCTTTTTTTAACTGCACAAACTTTTTTTCCCCCTGCACCTCGAGGTCTACCTGGGGACACTCCGCGATCGACTGGTTGGGCACCCCTGTTCTAGTGAATGTAGGAACAGCCTGTCCAGAGTGTCTCCTGCTCCGTTCACTCAGTGTCCTCGTGAGAGAAGCTGCAGTTTCTGTGACCCAAAAGCAAAATCGATCAGGTCTAAAGGCCTTTTTATGCTTCTGCGTCGCAGCGACGCAGATCCTATGCTGGGGCTTGATGTGCACCTCCCAAAAATCCTAAACACCCGTTGTGTGACACATGGTGACGTGAACATCGAGGGCTGTGATTGGTCTGCTCAGAACATAGTTTCCGGGTCTTTACATAATATCTGGTTTATCATTGTTGCCTCTGACTGACCGGAAGAGAAACAACAGACCCGCGAAGACCCACCCACAAATAAACACACAGCCACGCCCGCCTAGCGGCTTGGCGGTGAAATTGCAGAGGAGGGCGTTCCCTTGACGCAGAAGAAAGATATGATCAGTGATGGCGTAGGGTTGCACGACGTCGCCGTGACGGACAACCGTAAATCAGGCTTAAGGTGCAAAGCAGTTTTTACCTTATTGTATGACGTCTTTCTGCTGTACAACAGTGATGTGTTTGCATCAATGAAAAGCCCTTGGATTGTTTGGTGATGGGGGGTTGTTATTTAAGCTGCTTGTGATTGTTTATCGACATGACAAATGTTTATGCACTAAACAGGAGGGGCAGGGGCAGGACAGAGGGGCTGAAACCGGAACGTCCGACGGTTTAGTGCAACATAAAAATGAGGAATTTTCTCACAATTGTTTTATTGGTCTGCACCAATCTATTTATTCAATCGAAACTATTAAAACTCCATCTGATCTTATAATATTCTACATCTGAAATTGTATTCAAAGCATTTAACAATTTTCTACCAAATAATATAAAAAAAAAATCTTCACAATTCAGGTAACAACTCATAAATGGAGGGGAGACACAAACTTCACGACACCTAAATTTAGAACCACTGGCAGAAGTTTTTGTGTGTCTGTACATGGAGTTAACTTTGAAACAGCCTGGATGTCACACACAAGCAGAGTCAAAACAGCCACAGATTTAAGCTGCTTTACAAACAAATGGTCTGGTCTCAGTGTAAAGAAAGTGGGTCCGATCGATCACGTTACATGAAGAATCTGTCATGAAATGCTGACGTGTTTGTTTTTTCCTCATCATCTTACTGTTTAGCCATTACACCACAGGTTTTGTTGTTCATCCTGTCTCTGAGTTGATCACAGGAAGCATTTGGAATTTCACTTTCACATGAATGATGAGGACTTTGGGCTGGAATTAAAAAGGTCTCTTCTTCCAGCTGCTTTTTGAGCAAAATGAAAAAAAAGTTTTTCTTTTTGTTGAAACCACTAAGGTTATTGATTGTTCTATGAAAGCTTTTTTTTTGTTTAAATCAGAAATATTGCTGGAAACAAATGAAAAGTGAATGAATGAATGAGCTTCATGTGGTCACTGAACTAAAATGAGTAAACTCCCCTGGATTAGAGGAAGTTTGAACAAAAGGCATTTGGAATTTCACTGTCATGTGAATGATGAGGACTTTGGGGTGGGATTAAAACGTTCTCTTCTTACTTTTTGAGCAAAATGAGAAAAATCCTTTTTTTTCGTTTTTTGTTGTGTTGAAAGCACCTATGTTCCCGACGGTTCTATGCAAGCTTTTTGTATCAGAATTATTATTGTTAAAAAAAAAAGAAAAATGAATGAATGAATTTAACTTAATGTGGCCACTGAACGAAAATGAGGAAAATCCCCTGGATTAGAAGCAGTTTGTACAAAAGGCTGTGATCTCAGTAAAACAGAAGGCTGATCAGGCAAAAAGCGATGAGTATATTCAGCCGTCAAAGAAATAAACATTCCACAATATATACTGTTTATATTTTAATGACATAGTTTTGCAATATTTTTTGCAAATAAAATTCATTTTCAGAAGAAGAATATTGGAGGAGCCAACTGGGAGTCAAAAGAACTGGTTCTCTGTAGTGAAGAACCAATGAAATAGATAACTGGGATAACTCATCACTACAACACAACCAATCAGAGGCGCCATGAAGTCAGGAGATGTTAGTAAATTACTCACACACTGGAGGAGAGGGAAAATCCTCATGTTCTTTCAGAGCACAGGACATACTGTCTGTCCAATAGAAGTTGTTTGAACGATAATAAGCATATTGTGTTTCCTCCACCTTCTGTCCATTCTTGTACCAAACATACGAGGGATTATTAGGTAGAGAACATCGGCTGTGACACTCCAGGCCTGCCCATGAACCGCTTTTTGATGTCACCTTCACCTGCAAATCTGGATCTTTAAACAAAAGAAATTAAATAGTAATGAATCAAGCATAAGGACATGACAACACACACATTTTGTGTGTGCGCACAGAACTTCACAAAAACAACAATACACTAACGCTACCGTTGACGTGTTTTTACCTCTAAAATGAATATGAACAACGTACATTGGAATACTGCACAAAACATGTAATATATTTTTTAAAGTTATTTTTCCACCCATTATTTCACAATTACATGCGGCCGTGAATCTTTGTGAGGACTTTATGAGTTTGTTTTCCTCTGAAACCAAACCGATCCTTCACAGTGGAGAGTCTCAACATGATCCTACAGAAACTGAATAGCTTTGCTTAAATTAAATTATTATTATTATTATTATTATTATTATTATTATTATTACATGATATTAATGAACTTGTCAAACTGGAAGCTTGTCTAAAGACATACAATCCTGGTTGTGTTGTATTTTAATTGCACTTTGATTATAATTGGCCCAAAACACCTGAGTGACAAATCATCCAACACAGTCACTCTGGGTTGTTTCACTTTGACCTCCAGTAACACTGAGGAACCTGGGAGTTAACCTGAACCACAGAGTGGATCTATGAGTTTGTATGAGAACCTGCTTGTTGCTGTTTCTTTCTGTCACCCACAACTCAAACCAGATTTTGGAACCTCTCCACAACTTCAAAAATGTTTTCTTTTTTCCCCTTTCCACTGTTGTCTGTTCTTGCTCGTGAGGAATAGTTGGTTATTTCTCTGTGAAAGAGCTTTGAGGTGACTGTGTGAATTCATGTTGCCTTTTGTGTTGCAGCTTCCTCTCTGACTTGATCTTCTCTGTGTGTCTCGTCATAAATTCTTTGAATATTTGACATATTGTCTGTGTAGCTCAACACAAACTGCCTCAGGTGAAACACAAAGCGTTGTCTATAATGTCCAGGAATCACACAAATGATCAAATGTGACTGAGATCCTGTTTGAAAGTGAAAACTTGTTGAAGAAGCTAAATTCACTCTGAAATATATTACATTGCTGCTGATCTACTAAAATGTGTATAAAATAGCTTTAGCAGTACGATGTGTTTCTCACTCTGTGAGTGTTTGTGTCTCCGTACCTGTGACAGTCAGAGTTACTCCAGGTAAACTGCTCCTCCATTCAAAGCTTCCTGTTTTGAATGTGAAGCGATACTCGGCTGAATCACTCTCTCTCACATCACTGATTCTCAGTGTGTGATAATCATCTCCAACACGACCTGCAAACTGTGGGTCTTTGCTGAGTTTCTCTGGCCAAGAAGAATTCACCCACTGATGCCTCCGACTGGGACTGAACCAGAACGTTGATGTGATGTATCCTCTGCTCTCGTACTGACAGGATATGTCCACTGAGGATCCTTTTACCGCACAGATATTTCTGTTTTGATATGTCACTCTGTTGCAGGGTTGACGATTTAAACCTGAAAGAAGAAACTTTGTTAAAGCAAAAAAAAAATCAAGACCAACAGAAATAACCTAAATGTGATAGAGGTTCATAACGTAACAGTTTTATTAGATTTTATTTGAACTGCTATTCCACTGAAGTTATGACATTATAAACATTATGAGGTTCTACATGATGTGCTGGTGAGGATGGAGTACACTCACACTGCGGAGGGGAGGGGAAGTCCTCATGTCCTTCAGCAGCACAGGAGTAGCTGTCGCTGGAATGAACCCAGTCGAAAGTTGGCTCTCCTGGGATTTTCTCTCCATTTTTGTACCAGATGTAGGAAACATGACCAGGAAACTGACATGTGCTGCCAGAACACTGTAGTTTGCTGAAGGTAGAAAACACACTCTGCAGACCTGTGTTCATAAAGAAGTGGCATGAAATTATTTATATTCACATACACACATCCCCGATTGTGGACAATGAGTTGAGCTGCCTGAAGCTTTGCTTCAGCGCCTTTCTGTGAGGAGTTTGCATGTTCTGCTCTCACCTATCTTTTTCATTTATCTTTTTTATGGATGAATTCTTTCAAGAATCCAAAATCACTTCTTGGAGCCTAAATGTTATTGACGCTTAAGTGAACGTGCATGTCGAATAGTTTAAGGCCCCATTTACACAAAGTTTTGAGCTACAACACGTTGCTTTTGGATTTTGTTTCAGAAAAGGTTTCAAATTGACACAGAAACTTTTTGAAAATATCAGTTTACGCAGAACTGCTGAAAACAATGTATCTTTCATGTTGGGCCATGAGCGGGTGCTGTTGTTTGTTTTTATAATGAAACCATGCACACATACCCAGAGAACAACACTCTGTTAACTAACAATGATGAGAACACGGACATTCAAGGACAGATGACCGAGCTGGATTGCTATTCTGGAAGATTCTCAACTCTGAAACTGCCAAGACCCAGGTGAATATGGACTGGGAGTCATAAAACTGGACGCAAGCGTTGTCATTGTTCATGTACTGTCACATGTGCAGAAGAAGTCCCAGTAGCAGCAGTGTTTTCCCCCATGCACCAAACCATTGGAGCATTTTCAGAATGTTGCATTTACCACCGTTTCCACAGAGAATTGTGTATTTTTACGGGTGTAAACGGGACCTCAGTCTCTGTGTTACTGCTGTGATGGACAAGAAATATTTGTAGGTTAAAAACTGCCGTTGAAAATGGGCGAACTTTGAAGAAAGCTACATGGAAGTTGGATGGTTGAAGAGATTAAAGGTTGTATAGAAGATTTATTACTAACAAAAATGAATTCAAGCTAAAAAATGGCGTTATTAAGATGTAGCAGTCTTGTTTTTATCATGATCGAAAAAAACAAAATAAATAATCAATTCTGGACGTTGTAAAACCAACATTACTTTAGCTAATCAATAAGGAGGTAGCCTCGTTATCTATTGGTTTTCTAACGTGTCAATCAACCTCTCTACATTTGTAGCGTAACTGTCATGCTCCTACGCCGTTTTCGTAACCCCCCTCTCCCACGCGCTTCACCCCGCTCCCCCCATGCTCGGCTCTGCTGCCGCGATCAACAGTTTGTTTCAGTTCAGTTTACCTTTTCACCTGTAGACTTGAGACAATTGCCTCAAACAATGTATGTTTTAATGTTAAAACGAGACTTGTATGAAAAAGTTCGGAGAGTGAGAGGAGGAGAGCGAGAGGAGGAGGGGGGGGTTTGTTTACGTCTGCATGCTGCAGCCACACACAGATCAGCTGTGAGCTCCGAGTCTGCTCCAGTCCTGCAGCTCCACACAAACCTCGCCCGTCCTCCTCTGATCCACCCGAGAGCAGGGACGGCTCAGGTCCTGGATTTGGCGCAAGTACAGGATTTTACTCATATTCGCTGTGTTTGTGTTGTTCAAAAGGACACGTTGGTAGCTATGTGTTAGCGCTATGATGCTAAGTTTCTACATGCTACTTTCTGCGTAAGGAGGAGGCGTTCCTCCGTAGAGAGCAGGGGAGGAGGGGGTGTGGGTCGCGCATGCGCAGCATTTCAAAAAGGACTAACTGTCACTGGCTTTCTCTCTCCATGGAAAATCCTCTATACAACCTTTAATGTTGAGCAAACATGCACCTTACACATCTGGGAAGATTTTCAAAATTTTGTGGCATTCATTGTTTTCCAGTGGATTTTTGAGCTTTGTTCGTATAATTATTTCACAGTAAGGTCCAAATGACTTCTGCCCTGAGGAAACAATGTCCTCACTGTTGTAAAAGATCTATTCAGAAAGTCAGATGAGCCAGTCTGACTTGACTAAATATGAAGCAGAGAGACTGTTTTCTCAATATAATAACTATTTCTGTTATCACAGAGTAATGCAATTATGTTGGACAGAAGACATGAAAACATAACAGGCCTCATTTCCCCAAATTTGAGGGACACTGGTGGACCTAATGTCCCTCTCAACACATACTGTACAAGTCAGAACTGACTGCTACCTGCAGCACGAGCACTGCGTAGTTATATTTTACTCTGTTTAAAAAATGATAAAACATCTTGAAATTTTTAATTGAAAAATATTTATTGCAGTATTTTTACTGCTGTCAAACATAAAAAATGGTCAACTGTGATGCAGACAGCATGCAGTGTTCAGTGTGTATCTGGAACTTCGTTGCACAAACAGAAGGAGCCACATGAAGGTGGATCTGCATAGAAAATGCAAGAAATAAAGAAGAACTTCCTCATTCAGTATTCATACGAGGAGTTCACCACATGCAAATGTTTCACAGACTGTGTGTGTTGGTGTGTGGGAGGTTTCAGCGCTCACTGTGACTCTGCAAAACAGATGAAAACTGAAGTCTACATTGTGTGAAGAGTGAAGAAAATAACGTTCCACTGACCTTAAAAAAAGATCATTTCAATAGACTTGATATTTGTCGTGAAGATGAGGGATATATTTTTTCTGTTTGTTTTAATCACAAATGCAAGAAAAGACCACTTTTATAATATGCATTACGTTTTCAAAGCCTTTCTCCTGTTTGACTTTTTTGTTTAATTCTTGTTTCATTAATTTGAAATAACCCTATTTCTCATGCTGTGTTCCTCATGAAAAACAAAATGAACATATAACATTACTATATCTGTTGTTCATGCCTGATTTTTTTGTTAAATTATCCAAGTTATTTTTTATACCACTGTCTGTTTGTTGCAGGCTAAGTGAAACATTTTGATGCAATTTTCTGTCCACAAACTCAAAGGAATATTTTGAACACATTAAAGCAACACTAAGGAACTTTCAGTTTTCGTTGATTTTGGCGGCGCCAGTGGACAAAAGCAGCAGTGTTTTGCCTGGCCGAATACTACAGTTCCCATGAGCACTAGCGCGTGGCGTCGTAAATTGCTGCTCCTGGTGGCATGCTGTCGGACTGAACTCGCCTTCATTTGTTTCCAGTGGCTGTGTGAAGGACGGATAGCGACGAGGTAATGAATGTAAATGAATCTAATGGTGGCTAAACAATGTTATATCATGATGTGACGCATGCCGTAAAGCAGTCTGCACATTTGGAGCTTTTTAGTGTGCAGGGTTCCTACCACCCTCCTCACAGCTGCTTAGTCCAAGTGAAAGCAATACTGACGCCCTCAGCCCATGACAGAGGGATCATTCAACTAGTTGTAAGTTGAAGTATCATCACAAAAGATATTAAAATGTTTTATTAAGGTTGAAAAGTTCCTTAGTGTAGGTTTAAGATCATTCAGAATCACTGAGGCTCTGTGTACGTGACAATCTTTCCAGTGAAAACGATTCACTTTTGCTTTTCTGTTTCAGAAAAGTTTCAGAACATTGTCTGTTTCCACAGAAAAAGCAGAAAGACTGAGGCTGTTTTCACATATATTTGGGTCGAGCCAAAGGCAGCTGCACCAGTAAAAAAAGATACAACGTTTCAATTTTCAGCTGATACCGTCCCTTTTCACACGTGCTTTTCATGACTGCGCAGAGCAGCCAGTGGTGGGCAAGGGTCCTTGTGGGCTCCAAGCAAAAAAAATTCATCGGGCCCCCACCCCATCCGTGCACACCGAAAAAAACAATTTTTTTGGCATACAATTTTTGGGACATTTGATATGTGTTAGACCCGGGCAACAATTAAATTCCTTAATCATGAGTAATTGTAATCCTGGAGTTAATCGCGATTAATCGTGATTAAAATGGCTGATTTGAAGTCTGCCAAGGCCATTCAAAATGTGTGTGTGTTACATAAATAACAAATAAGTAATCAAGAACGAGTTTCTGTTTATTCAATTAGACATGAATAATCAGCAGCATCACAGGTAACCAACAGGTAATTTGACACAGTTCTGTGTTCATGTGTCATCAACCAAGTCACAACCAAGTCAGAAACAGATGAAAAATGGAATTTTCTTATGAGCGCACACTTCCTCAAACTTCATCATATCTCCAGCTCTCAGACAGAGAAGGATAAATTCAGTCACACCGAATTGTGCCTCATCCTTATCTTTTTTAAGCCAGATTGTGTGTTGAAGGGATATATTTGTTTTGCGTGTTTTCAGCACCTCAAGAAAGCCCAGCGGGAGAAACGGTGCACCGGCAAAACACGTAATTTAAGTTTGATTTTCATTTTTTCATATTTGCCCTCCTGATTTCAGTTTGTGCCTCATACCAGCCTTTTCCTCGTGATTTTTCTGATAATTCGGCCAAGTTCAATATGGCAAATAATGAGGAATGGACTGTGTTTCACCGCTAAAAGTGCAAGTGTGTTTCCTTTTTTTTTTCTTTTTTTTTTGACACTCAGCAGGCGCGCGGTGTGACTCTCGTGGCGCAGGACACGTTCAGCTTGTTCACAACCCCCACAGCGTTATTCAGCCAGGCTGGGCCAGGTAGACATCCACACTAAAATATATCAAAGTGAACTGCACAGCTTGCATGTGTCCCAGACCCAACTTTGACGGCGACATTGTTTTTCTCACGTGATAAGAGTCCCGCGGGAATGCAGCACGTTACTGCTGTTAACGGCCCAGCTATAATATGTATACTGAAAAACTGAGAGAACCACTAATCTCTTCTATTAGATCCAGGGACCAACAGAAGTCCTTGAAAGCCCTGGCTTATCTATATGTATATATTATACAATAAACCTTGAGGCTCGCCTGATTGACGCAGACAGCGCTGAAGGCTGATAGGGCCGTGCGGGGCCCCCCAAGGGGGTTTGCTATGTTGTTGTTTCATAATTGCATCATAAATGCTGATTGTTGCCTTTTCTGTGCAGTACATGTATTACCACTTGGGGTACCTGGTCTCTCAGGGGGTCTCTTGTGGGGGCCCCCCTAAAAGCTGGGGCCCCAGGCAATTGCCTGGTTTGCCTGCTGGCACGCCCCGCCTCTGAGAGCAGCCGCTCTAAACAAGGGAAGTGTGGGGTATCCATGACAACCAGGCGGAAGTTGACATAAAACCAAAACAGCAGCCTTTCTAATGGTAAACACGACAGTGACAGTCACACATTTCGGTCTCTTGTCACGCACTCACGCCACACATATTTTTCACGCTGAAAAAAAATATCGGTAAATTAGTCTGGTGCGCCGCTGCTATCGAACCGCAAAGAATCAAACACGTGTGCGAGACTGTTACTTACCTGTCAATCAAAACAGAAAATGGGGGGGCTAAAGTCGCGCAACAGCCAGTGTAAAAAAAAAAATCATCGTTATCACGTGAGTCTGCCAGAGAGTGAGCTGCAGAGACTTTCTTCTTTCTGCCATTTTGACGTGATCACTTTTCCCGGGATTGAGCTGATTACAGGAGCCTGTGTAGTTCATTAAGGCGCAGTATCGAGACTTTGGGTCGAGCTAAAGCCGGTGCGCTTTCACACATCTGCCGCGCCGCATCCCAAATCGACCCAAACCCCTCCGAGACCACCCCATTCAGCCGCTCTCGGGGTGGGCGAGTTAGAGCGACAACTAGAGCGAGTGGCGCTTTCACACCAACCCAGTCACGTCGTGCTCGGTCCAAAAACTCTGTTAGGTCGAGCTAAAGTGGGCAGGTGTGAAAACACCCTGAAATGTGATGTAGTTAGCATGCCAGGCCACAAGTTGGCACTGCTGGTTGTTTTGTGATGAAATGATGACAAACTATGAGAGCAATGTGCCATAAACAATAAGAGTGGTGAGAACATGGATGTCTGTATGCACAAACGATGAAGTTGGATAATTATCACAGGTGACTCTCAACTCTAAAACTGCCAAGTCCAGGAGAACATGGACTGGGAGTCATGACACTGTGGAGGAAAACACTGCTGTTATTGTTCATCTGTGTTTAAGTAGGTATTGTCACTGCCATGGTACATGTGGGGAAGCAGCGTTTTTGAAAAGTTGTGTTTTCCCCCATTGTTGCCTAAATAGACACCCAAAACGTCTATTGCAACAACACATCATCAGTAGGGTAAAACCAACCTGTCTCACAACGGTCTAAACCCAGCTCACGTTCCCTATTAGTGGGTGAACAATCCGACGCTTGGTGAATTCTGCTTCACAATGATAGGAGGAGCCGACATCGAAGGATCAAAAAGGAATGTCACTATGAACACTTGAATCAAAGTTTTCTCACACAGAAATGTCCTGCAGGCCGAATTAAACCCTTTGGTTTATGACAGATGACAGTGATTGAGCCTTCATGAGAATTAGCAAAACTAGACAATTCAGAAGAATAAAGAATTACCTGTGACAGTGAGAGTGACTCCAGGTTGACCAGTAAATCTCTTGTCCTGTTTGTCTGTAATGAACCTGAAGAAGTACTGACCGGAATCACTGCTGCTCAGATGTTTTATTGTCAGAGTGCAGTTGTTGTTACTGCAGTGATACCGCACTCGCTTTGAATATTGAGGGTCTTCTCTCAGATCCAAAGGCTGACTTTCATGACCTTCTGTGGTCCAGATTATTCTCACAACCTTGTACGTGGGTGGACATATGTAGGAGCAGGATATGTCCACTGTGGATCCTTCAACGGCGCAGATGTTAGTGGAAGTGTACGTCACTCCCCAACCTGGTTCTGTGCAATGAAGCACTGGAAGAAATGGTCACCCATTAGTATCTCCTCAGCCTTCACTGATCACTTTCACACTCACCACGGAAAAACTAAACATCGACGGTAAAGTAGTAGAACTCAGTAAACTGATTCAGTAAATCCGTAAAAAAGAGTTTCTGTTCTCATCACAGCCAAAAGTGTTCGAGCTAAATATTATCGTCACATATGAAACTGAAGACATTCATACTCGTGGACTTCATCAATATTCTTCAGACACAAATGTGAATTGCTATTACCTGGCATCCAAAGGAGAAAAACAACAAATCCACAGCGAGCTGCTGTTAAGCCCATCGTTGCTCCTCCCGTTGGTATCAGTGGCACGGAAACATGTCAAAGGTCGGAAAGAAATGAAATAAAACTGATGGAGTCGCACTAATGCTCATCTACAGAAATGTTTCTTTATCTGTGAAGCTAAAACTGGTTAATGGAGTGAGTATAAAATACAAATGATGCTATAAAATACACCACATCCTTCCTCTTTTCAACTTGAAGCAGATGGAAACAGAAGCTACAAGAACAAGGAGGGGACTTCCTGAAATAACTCAGCATTAAAATGTCGTCTGACTTCCTTGTTCTGTCTTTTTTCAGTCTGCATGAAGAACCATTTTTATATGTTGAAGAATCTTGTTCAGCTGGAGTCCTTCTTTTGACAGTATATTGATGGAAAGTGAACTGAATTCTTTCAGTGAAAGAAATTTCATGCTCTTTTTTCCGGTTGTTTTTATGTTGGATGGTTTAATTCTCTTGGTTTATCTATTAAAGGTGCATTAAGGAGTTTTTCAACTTTAAAAATACCTATTTTCCACCATAAATATGTTACACATTTTTAATGATGTGTACAATGTGCCCTGACATATTCATTACAAGTACCTCTAACAGCGCTAAATTGTCACTTGAAAGTTGCAGTGCCGGTCCGGCACCAGCATTTTTTGGGGGAGAATTTGAAAGGAATGATGTAATGCACGTTCCGACTGGACTGATTAGTTCGGTTTCGTTTTGTCCGCCATTACTCCGCCAGATGCTTAGTGAGCAACAACTGAGCAGGATCTTCCAGAAAATAAGAAAAGACTGGCTTCTCGCACTGCCACAACTCCAGCACAGACTCCACCAGGTAAAAGAAACTTAAATTTTACTTGAGCGCTACTAAACGAGCGAGGAAGGAGCTCCCCTCTTCCGTGCACGTGAGCCACAGGCACAAGTTTTTCAATAAGCTGCATTACGCCCAAGGCCTGCAAGGGCCGCTGTTTCACATAAAACGTGCAAACTCCTTAATGCACCTTCAATATGGAGGTGTTGAATTGAGCTCATGTCTGCTTTTGATCCTCTGTGGTGTGTTTACTTCCACTTTCTCTCTCTTCTTGATTCTTTTGACTCTGCTCTTTAGTGATCTCTCCTCCCATAACTTCCTCCTGCAGTTCAGTTGAACCTGGTTGTGAACTTGGGTTCTTCATCCATGCATTACTCTAGTTTTTTTTTTTTCAAAAATGTTCATATTTGATCCTTTTTTTTTCAATCTGAAACTATCTGCTGCATGATTTACAGACGAATGTTGTCAAAAGCAGTTTCCTTCCCAGAAAGCAGAACTCCTGCAGCTTTCAGTGTTTGTTTCACCAAATCCAGTTAAGATGTTTTTTATAGCAAAACTTCAAGGATGCTGATCAGGTGTTTCAGCACTGAAAAATATGTTTTTGGAGCAAAATTAACTGATGGAGGGTTTAGTTGAGGTTGAAATGACCCATTATCGCCTCTCATGAAGGCATCAAAACTGAACACAGATGGAGGTTTGGAGTGAATAAAAAAGTGTGAAAAAAAATCAAAGTGCTCACTCTTTATATCTTTGGCAGTGTTCTTGGCTGCCGCTCAATGAGCTTCATGATGTGGTCAACTGAAATGGTTTTCACTTCATTTGTGGTTGAGATCATCAGTTGTGTTGTGCAGAAGTCAGGTTGGTCCACAGCTATTTGACAACTTTTAGAATCCAGATTATGAAAGAACCAATCAGCTGAGTCCAGAAGAAGAAGAGGCTCACAGAAGCATGAAAGAAACCACCAAAACCACTGAGCACAGGTTTTCTCACAAATTTCTCTCAAAGTTTGCTAAATGTCAA